>NC_060273.1:45672653-45695096 GCF_021613505.1 Equus quagga
ATGAGGAGTTGGGGAGGTGAGCTGAGTCCTCACGTTTTATAGAAGGAATTCATAAAAAATGTCTAAAACTGCAAAGTCAAGAGGTAGCAACACAAACATGTTACTTGAAAACACAGAACCAAATATACCAAATAATCAGATAAAAGAAGAGAAAGTGGTTACTTCTAAAGAAGGGAGAATGGGGAAAAGGGGGACGGGGGCCACTGTTTTTCACAGTAAACACTGTAGTTCCATTAAACCAAATGCATGTATTACTTTGATAAAATTTAATACTGAACATAAAGAAAAAGAATAAACTCCAAAAAAGTTGAAGGAAAGAAATAACAAAGAGAAAAAATTAATGAAATGGATTAAGACAAAAAAGAAAGGATCAGCAAAGCCAAATATTTATTCATTTAAAAGTCTATTAAATGGGCCGGCCCGGTGGCGCAGCGGTTAAGTGCACACGTTATGCTTCAGTGGCCCGGGGTTCGCTGGTTCGGATCCCTGGTGCGGACATGGCACTGCTTGGCAAGCTATGCTGTGGTAGGTGTCCCACATATAAAGTGGAGGGAGATGGGCACGGATGTTAGCTCAGGGCCAGTCTTCCTCAGCAAAAAGAGGAGGACTGGCAGGAGATGTTAGCTTGGGGTTAATCTTCCTCAAAAAAAAAAAAACAAGGGAAAAGTCTACTGAAAAAGCAAAACTCTGATGAGACTTATAAAGAAAAAAAAAGATAAAAGTAAATACTACTAGAAAGTCATGCTTTCATTCAACAAATACATACTGGACCCTGGTGTGCTGAGGATCCAAGAGCAAACCACACCGAGTCCTTCCCTCCTGGATTAAGGGTAGAAAGGCTGATTTAAACAGGACACAGAAAGCACAAAAATACTTTCTGATCGGGGCTGGCCCCGTGGCCGAGTGGTTAAGCTCACGCGCTCCGCTGCAGGCGGCCCAGTGTTTCGTTGGTTTGAATCCTGGGCGCAGACATGGCACTGCTCATCAAACCACGCTGAGGCAGCGTCCCACATACCACAACTAGAAGGACCCACAACGAAGAATATACAACTATGTACCAGAGAGCTTTGGGGAGAAAAAGGAAAAAATAAAATCTTAAAAAAAAAAAAAAATGCTTTCTGATCATAAAGACAAACACAGGGGCCAGCCCCGTGGCTGAGCAGTTAAGTCTGTGCGCTCCGCTGCAGCGGTCCAGGGTTTTGCTGTGTTCGATCCTGGGCGCGGACGTGGCACTGCTCATCAGGCCACGCTGAGGTGGCATCCCACATGCCACAATTAGAAGGACGAGCAACTAAGATATACAGCTACGTACCAGGGGGATTTGGGGAGATAAAGCAGGAAAAAAAAAGACAAAGACATATATTTTACTTCATTAATTAAGAACTTCTGTTAGTAAAGAAAGAGAAAAGATAAGCTATAGACTGACATGCATATTAACTGATAAAGTATTAGACTCCTGAATACATATAGAACTCCTTTACAAATAAATAAGAAAAAGATAAACTGTAATAGAAAAATGGACAAAGAATATGAATATGTAAGTCATAGAACACAAATAATCAACATAGGAAGAGATGTTCAAGTTCATTAGTAAATAAGGAAATGCAAATTAAAACCGTGAGATACCACTTCTCAGGAATGGGCTAATTTTTTTTGTTTTTTAGGAAGATTAGCCCTGAGGTAAGATCAGCCACCAATCCCCCTCTTTTTGCTGAGGAAGACTGGCCCTGAGCTACCATCTGTGCCCATCTTCCTCTACTTTATATGTGGGACACTGCCACAGCATGGATTGTTGGGTCTGCACCCGGGATCCGAACCCACGAACCTGGGGCTGCCAAAGCAGAGCAGGTGAACTTAACCACTACACCACCGGGCCAGCCCCAGGGCTAATTTTTAAAAGTCTGACAGTTCAAAATTTTGGCAAGAATGTAAAGTAACAGGAATGTGCATCAATTACGACTATAATTTGGAACAACTAATTTAATCAGCGATCTGAGGAAATCTAGGAGAGTTGAAGCACATACTCTTAAATGCGGTATTTCTACACCCAAGAACGCACCTACAAGAAACTCGCAAATAAGGCCTGTGTGGATAAGGAAATATTACTGAACCATGACCACCTGGTTTTTCATGTCATTACCCACACCTGACTACGAAATGCCTCTAGGCATAAAAGTCCTCATTTACCTTCATATTCCCCCCACCAAGCGCAACAAAGAATTCGTGTTAATGATGAACCAAGGGAAGAATGAACGACGTTAGGCTGCCAGAGTGGTAGGACAGCAGGTGAATTTCTTTCAATTCCCGCCTTTTTTTTGTTATAGCACTGCTTGTATAATACAGAGTGAAATATTAAAAATGCCTTAGTTTGGTTACAATAGAAATTCAGAATGTTATTGGGGTAAGCTAAAAGATTTTTTTTTGATAATTGAGTTTTGGAGTTCAGATATTTAAACTCCCTAACAGATTGGGTCCTAGACATTGAAGGTACAGTCACGTGCCACATAATGGCATTTTGGTCAAGGACAGATTGTATATATGACAGTGGTCCCATAAGATTAGTATCTATAGCCTAGGTGTGTGGTAGGCTGTCCCATCTAGGTTTGTGTGAGTACATTCTATGATGTTCGCACAATGACGAAATCGCCTAACCACATATTTCTTGGAATGTGTCCCCGTCAGTACACAAAGTATGACTGTATATAGGTATTTACTGTAGTGTATAAATTCCTGCCCACTTCACTGGGCTACCTTGAAAAATCACTAATAAAAGGTTTTACAAAATATTTTAGAGTCTACAAAATGCTAGCTGAAGGTGAAGCGTCATGTCTCACACAAAGCAACGTGCTCTCCAGAACACTGAGGCACCTGCTCCTGCTCTTACGCTACCAGATCCAGTGTATCAGCCACTACACCGTCATGTTCTCTGTAGCCCCAGGCAATAAGTCCATGTCGCTTACGAGGTGCCAAGCATTGTACTGGGTGTGAGCAATACAGCAAAATGTACCACGACCCTGGCCGCACTCCCACAGTGCTTACAGCCCAAGGGGATGCCAGCCCAAGGTGGAGAATAGTGAAATGCTGGCTGAGTGTACATACACATGGACAAACAAATATGAAGGTGGCTGAAGAAATGTGCAATGTTCAGCTGGAGGAGCTGCCTCAGTAGGCATATGGTGACTGGCCTTTAGGACCAGAAGCAGCCCTGCTGTGTGTGCCCAGGGGGATTCCTCCGCACTGGAGCAGTGCGAGCAGAGACTGCACTGTCAGATGCTGAACAGGACGACAGGACACACAAGCACCGGGGGGAGATGCCCAGACTACATGTCAGGACTTTTCCAAATCAGAGTATTAAGCTATGCCCAATAAGGAGAGAAGAAAAATCATGCAGAGGAGGGTCCAGGGAGGGACAAACTGCCACATAAAAGGAGTGCCACATGCACACAGGGACAAATGTGGCAACACGGTATTGAGGTGAACACGGGAAAAGATACTCCTTCTCACTCCACAGGCCTAGCGCACTTGCCGAGTTCCTCCCGATGCCTCCCAGACGCAGGGTTCTTACCAAGACAGAGGCATCTCGAGGCGTCCTCTGGCATCCAAACTCCCCCTTTTCCCAGCTGTGAAAGCATATCTGGTTCAGGTCCTAAGAGTCCTGTTTTTAAAGGAAAAAAATGGACCATATGTGTTCACACCAGAGAGAAAATCAGTGCAAGGATGAGATCTGGTCCTCTAAACTTCCTGGAAAAGGTGACATAACAGGAAGGCCCAGGGTAGAGATGAGTTCCCAGGAGGCAAAGATGGCTCAGGCCTGACACAAGCAATCTGTTCCCAAGTCTTTCTCCCCGCCAGAAGGGAGGAGGATTCGACCCCTAGTCCCCTGTGAGGCATCTGCACTGAGACTCCAAGAGTCACCAAGGATAGGCAGGCAGTGGCCCTGAAGACGACATCCTCGGTCAGCCCACTCCAGCCCAACCTTTCACATGTAACCAGTTGAAGGGTCCCAGAGCAACGTCCAGATGTGAAGATCAGCCTTCAGAGGCTGCCCCTTACCCAGCGAGACCAGGGTGCTGTAGTTCTCCAGCATCACCTCCCTGTGCAGGGCCCTCTGAGCAGGGCTCAGCTGTGCCCACTCGTCCCAGGTGAAGAGCACGGCCACATCCTTGAAGGTCACCGATTCCTGTAACAGGAAACCCGTCCCTGTTCACCAGCGGCTACCCTTCACGGGGCTCTCTGGGGAATGCTGGGACCCTGGGCCCCGGGGGCCAGTTGAGATCTGCAGGACGTTAGCATAGGGGGCCTGGCGTTCTGTGACAAGGCAAGCACTTCCTCAGGGTCTCCTAGGGGCCGAGGTTTTATTAGACCTTGTTCTCCACCTTGAAGAAACATATGTCATGGAGAAAACATGTTTCCTCAGCACTGGGACTTCATACCTGCTGTTCATTTTGACAAAACATTTTCTCCCATCTCCCTCAATGTGCCCAGCCCTGCCTCCACCCCCACCCCATGACCAAACCCTCCGCAGGTCTCGGCTTAGACATTACTTCCTCAGCACGGCCTTCCTCGACTGATCCCATCACCTGTGCAGGTCCATCAACGCTGGGTCCCACTTGATGTGAGCTTTCCGTGCCCTTGGACTGTGAACTCCAGGAAGCTGTGCCCGTCTCCACATCTCCCTTCTCCCCAGCACGTCTTCCAGAACACGTCGTGTGCACCTAGCACCTATTATTTGTTGCTCAGCAACTCCTGCTTCTTTCAGTTGCTCACCTGCTCACCCCCAACACACATACACGGTTCCCATGGAAACAGTCGTTCTGGGCAATGTGACCTTGCCTCTCTCTCTGATCACAACTAGCGCCGTCCTTGGAAACTAATGCCTGAGAGGCCAAGGGAGCTGCTGTGCACTGAGAAAGAAGAGTTAAGCAGAAGCCCAGAGAAGAAAGCCAAGGGTCCAAGAGAAAGGACTTTTAGGTTATTCTAGACTCCATTTCCATAGCCAAAATCCAATTGCATCTTTGCCTTTGGAAAAATACGTGGGAGATATACCAGTACCCTTCCAAGAAAAGCCTACTTTTGCTTAAGACAGTCTGAGCTGGGTTTCTATCACCTGCACCCAGAGCCTTGCACAAAGTAGGCAACCAAGAAACACTTACTGGATTCAACCCATGAACCAGTTTGCCAGGGACCACTGTCCACCTTTGTATCACCTGCACAGATCACAGCACCCGGCACGTTTTACATCCCTGAAAGAGGTCTGCTGAATGGCAACCAAATCAAGGCAGCCTGTAAACAGGAGACAAATGTGTGACACCAACGAGTTTGAGGAAAAGGCTAGGGCACGGAAATTCCACAGTGGACTGGCATCGTGGGGACAGGGTTCACAGAAAAAGTGGTGCCTAGGATGAGTCCTAAAGGACAAGTCAGAAACCAGGAGGAGGAGGGTGAGCAGCCAGTGAGCTGCCACTGGGTTGAACACAGCACCCTCAACTGGCTGCTCACCCCTTCCAACGATTTCTGCCACAGATTCCTGTCCTGGACAGGCTTAAATGTGAAGGAATTAGACAATTTTACCAAATTCATCAGGATTCATACATTCAAATGCTATCTCCTTCAAAGTGGAGTCCACACTCTTACTCTAAACAGGCTGGCACTGCTCAAAGCTTTTTAGTAATTTACTGAAATTGAAAACATATCATTTGAACGATTTCATTGGTACCTAAAATTCCTCTGGAGTAAAAAGCCAAATGGCATTTTAAAAAAGAGTGCAGTCCACCCCACCTCCCCAAGAAAGTGTCAGAATTCCTCTCTTCTCTCAACTCCTATGTCAGGCACTGCCTTTACTGCTTTACAACCCTAATCTTACTTGCCAGTGGAAAGAGTACAGGTTTCCATTTTGGACCAACGTGGGCTCCAGTTCCTGTTGTGTCACTGACAATACCTTTAGCAGGATACTTAGCTCCAACATCCACTGGGACAAGCTCAATATGGTGGGGGGCGGGGAGCAACTGGGTCAGCCTCTGAGCGAGACTGGATTGGGAGAAAAGCTCCTGGTCAGGGAAAGAAACATGCTCACACTCTTCAAACCTCCAGATTCAAATCTTCTCAGGCAATCTGGAGGGACCCCATAGCAAATCCCCACTCACCTGGGCCATGGTTGGCAGGTGGCTGACTGCCATTCCTTCTTCTCTGATGAGCCCGTTTAAGGACAAGGAGAGCAGGGCTCCTCAGGCTGGAAACTTTGAGGAGAGGACTGGATCAAAAGATAGTACACAGCAGTCCAGAGCAATGCTGTGAGCATTCATATCCTGGGAGGCGTCCAATATCCCAAGCAGTGAATTCTTCGTCCCTCTTTGCTCCCAATTCTCTCTCTTTCTTCGGAGGGTATTTCTGCTCACCTCCACTGTAAAGGGACTCACTCACTATGCTACTACTTTCCCCCCACATCTTTCCCCTAGCATCGGAGACAAATCCTCCTTTTCTATCTTAAATACATTGACTTCTCCTGGCCAAAGCCACCCTCCAGCCCCAGTTCTCATGCTTTCTACCCACCTTCTGGCCTTCGCCCTTAAGTTATGCTGAGAGGTCTCAAGAGAAGTGTGTCTCCTGCCTGGACAGCTGCCTAATCCTGGGAGGGCAGGAGAGGGGAGGAAGTGGGGAAAGAGGGTCGTCTTCTTTCTCAAAAAGGAAGCTAGGAAGGCGGGATCTTCATTGCTCACCTCTCTCAGGCCAAGCCCTTGTCTGGCCTTAGGCCTCTCCCTCTCTGGGGCCCAGTTTGGATGACCTAGAGTCAAAGGTGGGCGAGAAGCAGCGTATTTGTTGAGGGGGTGGGGGGCTAGCAATCTAATTCACGCAACCTCCCGTCCTGCCCTCTGCCAGGTCCCCGGGGAGCGGCTGCACAGGCTACCCAGCGCTGCCCCGGCCGGCGAGTCCCGCATACAGGGCTCCGAATCCTACCGGGGCATGTATTCCCGGAGCATAAACGGGCTGCCCGTCGTCGGCTCCAAGACACACGCCAGAGGCCCTGACCGCATCCTCCTCCACATGCACTCGCAGGTTCGGACTCTAAACCCGAGAGCCCACACCTGGCCGTCCTCCCTCCTTCTCTTTGGAAGCAAACCTCAGCCATACATCCCGGGAAGTTTGGGGCATCAGATCAGCGTCCTCCAGAACGGACCACAACCCAGACCTGCTCGGCTTTCCCTTTTCCCTGTCCCCGGGCCCGACCACTGCACCGCCGCTCCCGCTCTCCCATGCGGCTGTGGCCACCGTGCCTGGTCACCACTGAGTTGCCCTTCGAGGAACCTGTACCGGCGGCAAAAGACCGCAACCGCCACATCGCAGGCAGAACACAATGAGCTGGAGTCTGCAGCCGGGGTCTGAACTGCGCTTGCGCGTTGCCCTGGGAACCGCAGAGCTGAATCCCTACAAGTCCGAGGGGGGCAGCACTTCTACTTCCCAGACTCCTGTTTCCAGAAGGCGAATTGGCCACGAGCTCCTGCACCAGCGCCGGGCCGAGAACATCATTGCGCGCCTGCGCAGATAAGGCCCCGCCCTTCAGCCCCCTACCCCAGGTCTAGTGTTTTCGGGGCTGAAACTACGTTTCCCAGAGGCCTCGGCGGGGGTCGCCGTTCCTCCTGCCGATGACTCCCTGTGCGCTAACCCGCATGTGCCGACTTGGTTCCGTTCTGGTGAGACTTGGAATCGCTGTGTGCCTTGAAAAAATGCCCAAGGACATAGAGACTAGGGAAAAGTTGAGCACGGGATGGGAGAGGTTATTCCGGGGAAGCAGCGCCTGGGCCGCTGACGAGAGCGGGTCGGGGAAGGCCCCCGAGGACGGAGTAGGAGGCCACAAGCCGACAAGGCCGCTTCCTCACTGAGGACCGCGCCTCGGCCCCGCGGGCGCAAACGATACCGCGCAGGGGAGGGTCGGCCGGGGGGCGCGGCGGGGCCGGCGGGGGCGGGGGGCCGAGCGCGAGCCTCTCGGCGCCTTCCCGGGCGGAGGAGCTCGGATGCCCAGGGGCCCCCTCTTCCCCTACTGCGGGGCAGGAGGAGGTGGTCCTCCGTTTGCGGACAGTCTTCTGCAGGCCGGGCAAGGGTGAAGCGATAGATATAAACATGCGACGGGAGCTACTCGTTGCCTTTGAACACCCGTTTTCATGGCGCTCAGGAAGGAGCGATGAGAGGGCTTTAACTTTGTCAGTGGTGGAAAAATAGCCGAGAAAGTGCCTGAGGCTTGTCAGGTCACTGTTGGTCGCCTCTTAGGAAGCAGTGTCAGTGGCCCTGCCTGACACTAGGGCATCTTGTTTGCGTTCCATTGAAAATTTTATCCTGTAGACACTTGGGAGCATCATGTGTCAGGCTCTGTTCTGGGGGCTGGAGAAATAGCAGAGAAAACCAGGCACTTGTGCAGGTTTAATTCCACTCGGGGAGGTGGTCAATAAGAAACAGAAAATAGGTATCAGGTAGTGCTGACACAGTGAAGCTGTGTCAAGGTTTAGAGGGTGGGGCTGGGAAGTTCTCTTTGAGGAGATAACATCTGAGCAGAGATTTGAAGACAGTGGGGGAAGCCATGTGAACATCTGGGAAGAGCCTCTAAAGGGAAGGGGACAGAAATGCTGTCCAGAGATAGACGTGTGCCTGGCGAGTTCGAGGCTCAGCAAGGCCAGTATGAGTGGAGATGGCATGGGGAACAAGGCAGTGGGAGATGAGGTAGGAAGGTAACTAGGGGCCTTGAAGGCCATCATAGAAACTTGGGGTTTACTCTGTGTGTGATGGGAAGCTGTTGAAGGGGTTTGAGCAAGAGCCCCATGGCTGAGCACATCCTGACAGAGTCACTGGTCAGCTGTGGAGACAGATGCTGGCTGGGCTACAAGGGATCCAGGAAAGCCAGTTAGGAGGCTACTACGGCCACCCAGGCAAGGGACAGCCTGCCACAATTATACAAGCTTTCTACAAGGCATCTGCTTTGAGAACCTAGTGATTCTAAGATAATTAAGGGTTCTGGATGGCATGCTAAGTTTTGATATTCCATTTTCAGGTATATGAGGGTGATAATGTAACATTTACTGACCACTACCTAGATATCTACTGGGCACTTTTATAAGCACTTTACATTAGTATTGAACATAATCCAAAGCTATGAGGTTTGCACTGTTAACAAATAAGAAAGCTGAGGCCCTGATATGTTAAGTGCCTTGCCTAAGGCTTCATGTCTAGTAAGCAGAACCAGGAGTCCTGCCCCTGCTGGTAGAGGAGCAGCCCAAAAGTTGTCCCCTCCTTCCTGCCCAGGACGCCTGGGAACTGACATACAAGGGCTGAAGGCTTCCAAAGCGCCTGGAAAAAGTAGTTAAACCTTCATTTATCTGACCCATTTCTTCTGGTGCAACCTCTAAGATTAATATTTTACCAATTCTGAGTTATTGCGTCCATCTTAGGCTTCAATACACTTCATTCTTCCTCCCCCTCTTGTCCTGTGCCTTCCTTTTGAGCCTTTATTTTGCTGCTGTCTTTATCATTTTCATCTATGGTCTACCAATCTCTCTGTCCCCTTTCCTCTTCCCTTCCATTTGTATCTTTTGAGATCAGGTGCGAAACAAGAAAAAGAAATAAGGGAAAGGAAGAAACTGGGTGTAAGGGGACACATTATTAAAAACCTAAGTTTCTGAGGATACAATTAATTCAGTGTTTCATTCCCCTTTGTCCTTGCCTGTTATAACTCCAAGAGGTAGACCTTAAAGGTCCCCTTGCCCAAAGAGATTGAACTGCTCAAGGTCCAAACACTCCGGGTCCATAGGGAACCTCCCCACTGCCACCCACAACATCTTCTGCACCCATCGTTGATTCCCATCTCGCCCAGTGGAAAGTTTCCTTCCTCCTAGTGAAATAGATTCCTATGGCCTCCTCCTGTGCCCCAGATCTTATTTTCCCACTTTGAGCTGCCCATCCCTTCCTTGTTGCACCTTCAGACTCTCTTACGCCTCTTCTTTTCAGTGATAAACATGCTCAATTCTTCTACCTTAAATCACACACACTCTGGTGGATTGTTGGTTGGCTACATCAGCCCCATTCTCGAACCCTCCTTTTCTTTGCTTACCTCTACCATAGAGGCTAGAAGAGCTAAACACTTACGTTCCCAGCCCCTTTTGCTACCAGCCTCTAGGTAACACAGCTGTGATCAATGAGATGGAAGGAGAAGTCTGCTGAGGGGCTTCTGGGAAACCTTTTCTGATAAAAGGCAGACGTTGCAGGTGCTAGCCACCCACTTTCTTCCTGCCTTGAATGCAGATACTTTCTGGAGCTGTGGCAGCCATCACATGACCACGATGGAAAACAAGGCACTGAACTATTTGGTCTCTGAACCAATGCCAACCACCACCAGTTTTGTTATGTGAGAAAAATAAATCCCTATTTGCTTGTAAGCCATTGTTAACTGGGCTTTCTATTATTTGTAGCCCAAAGCTCTTCTAATCTCTAGACCCTCTCTCAACCCCAATCTCCCTCCAGTTATCTTTCTAAATTTCTTCTTTCTCAGTCAAACTACTAAGTCCTTTTCAACCTTGAACTCACTCTGTGGCCCACTAAAATTTACAGAGGGTATCAATAACCCAAACCAAAGGCTGTATTTCTGTTTTTACCTTACTTTAACCCTCTAGGATTTGAAAACAGTAACCATTCCTATCCCTACGCTAAAATTCTCCTTTTACTTGTGTGCCACCCCCTTCTCCTGATTTTTCTCTCCTTTGGCTGTTGTTTCCTCTCAGCTTCTAGGGCCTCCACTTCCTCCACTTGCCTGGTCAATGACAGTCCTCCCAGGGGCCCTTTATCACTGCCCTTCTATTTAGTCTACTGCCCGTCAGGAGACTTTGCTAGGATATCCATAACTCAGCAAAATGCCCCCAAAATGAACTCATCATTGCTCCACCCAACTGGTCAACTTTACGTGTTTTTAATTAGGGCACCCCCTTTCCCCTCAAATAAGAAATTCAGGTGCCCATATTTAATCAGTTACCACCTTATGTAGATTCTGCCTCATTATTGCTTCAATTCTTCCTTTCCTCTCCCATCCTACTGCCAATTTCTTAGGTTAGCCCTTGGAAAACAAAGAATACATCTTATTCATTTTGATTTTCTAATCATGTCTAGTGCATATTTAGCACTTATTAAATGTGAAATAAACGAAATTGTCTTTCCTATCATAACTATAGATCTATAAGATCTCCCTATGATTGTCTGAATATGTTGAGTTGCAGAGATTTTGTTCCTAGTTCAAATTTTCACATCTGTTAGCGTTCAGCCTTGCTCTTCTCCTTTCCAAGAGTTTGATACAGAGATAAGTATTCTGAATCCTGTGTACTTAAAGACTACATTTAATTTATATTGTTTTCTAAATAATTAGCTTATTTAAACAGTTTAATGACTATTAATTGAGAACTCAGAACACCATGCTATTGCATTAAGATCTGTACAATTGTTCCATCACCTGGTAGCAACCAGCCTATATTTAGGGGAGAAAATAACAATGCAGGGGGAGGGGGAGGGACGGGGGGATAATAGGATTTGGCAGAGGTAGAGAATTTTGTCTCAGAACATCCAGGGAAACCAGACTGTGGAACAGGAGCATCTAGATAACGTATATAACATGGTAAAAGATCAAAGATCTCCTAGCATTCATTACATTTATAGGTCTGTAGCATGTTACAGCTAAAATGGATCCTGGAGACCTTCTAAGTCTCAAATCTCTCATTTACCAGAAAAGGAAACTGTGACCTGGTGAAAGGTGACTTGTGCAAGTGAGTGGCAGGTCAGGACTACGTACCAGGTCTTTGGGCTGTCCAGCTGAGCACCCTCACATGCTCTCCAGTGTGAAGTCTCTGACGTCCAAAGGAGAATCTGCAGCATGCTACAACGGAGCTTATCTTCAGTGGGAATCCTCCTCGTTTAGAACATTAGCTACTTAAACTTTCTGATATAAAGTGAGTTTCACTTTCAGAATCAAGATTTCTCCACTTTGATATGGTTTCTCTGCGATGGTCTGTAGTATCTGGAAGGTATACTTGAACTGAAAGATTTCTACACCATTACATTTAGTAGGTTTCTGCATTGCATGATTTATCTGATTATCACTGAAGAGTTAATCATGGGTCCAATGAAAACTTTCCTCACGTATGAGTTCTCTGATGTCGTGTAAGGTTTGTACTCCGACTGAAGGCTTTTCCACATTCATTACACTGATAGGGTTTCTCTCCTGTATGAGTTCTCTGATGCACTATAAGAGATGAATTCTTAATGAAGGCTTTTCCACATCGATCACATTCATAGGGTTTCTCACCAGTATGAATTCTTTGATGCTCAATAAGGTATGCGCTCTGGCTGAAGGCCTTTCCACATTCATTGCATTCATAAGGTTTCTCTCCAGTATGAATAACCTGATGTACAGTAAGGGATGATCGCCCAGTGAAATGTTTTCCACATACCATACACTCATATGGTTTCTCTCCAGTATGGATCCTCCGATGTTGAGTAAGAGATGAATTCTTACTGAAAGCTTTCCCACACTGATTACATTCAAAAGGTTTTACCCCAGAATGAAGTCTCTGATGTTCTATTAGATATGTACTTTGGCTAAAGGATTTTGCACATTTGTTACATTTGTACGGCTTTTCTCCAGTGTGATTTCGCTGATGCAGGGTAAGAGTTGAGCTCTTACTAAAGGCTTTTCCACATTCACCACACTCATAGGGTTTTTCTCCAGTGTGACTTCTCTGATGGACAATAAGATGCATACTCTGACTGAAGGCTTTTCCACATTCATTACATTCATAGGGTTTTTCTCCTGTGTGAGTTCTTTGATGTACTGTGAGATTCATGCTTTGGGTAAAAGCTTTCCCACATTCATTACATTTGTAGGGTTTCTCTCCAGTATGAATCCTTTCATGTTGAATAAGGGATGAATTCTTGCGGAAAGATTTTCCACATTCTTTACACTGATAGGGTTTCTCTCCAGTATGAGTTCTTTGATGAACAGTTAGGTTCATGCTCTGACTGAAGGTTTTCCCACATTCATTACATCTGTAGGGTTTCTCTCCAGTGTGAATTCTTTGGTGTACAGTAAGGGAGGAGCGTTCAATGAAGTGCTTCCCACATATATCACACTTATAGGGTTTCTCCCCAGTATGAATCCTCTGGTGCTTAAGAAGGGATGAGCTCTGACTGAAGGTTTTTCCACATTGATTACATTCATAGATTTTCTTTCCTACAAACATTCTTTGAGTTTTAATTAATTCAGAATTTTGTTTAGTGTCTTTTCCATGTGAATTCTGATTATGGGGCCTTTCTCCCCTAGGAATACTTTGTTGTGTATCAAGGACTGAACCCTGACTGGAATATCTTTCAAATTCATTACCTCTACAGACCCTTCTCTCAGTGGGGGTTTCCTTATGGGGAACTGCCACTTGGCCCAGATGTCTATCCTGGTTTTTCTGTTGCCCCTCTAACCAATTTTCCCCTAAGGAAGAATGCCAGAGACCTTCCCTTTCCATTATTACCCATAGGATAAATCTTCAGTAACGTTGGTTCTGCAGTTGACTCTTTGGTTTCAAGTGTTGTCTCCCAGTCTGAAAAAAATAAACAATTCAAATGCACATTGGTTTCTGAGCTGGGAGACCGAAAACTGAAAAGGTGGGAATTAGAGAATAAAACTGAGAATAACCATAGGGACATTTGAGAGCTTTCAAAGATGTTCCTACAATTAGGAATAGATCTGGAAGGGAGGGAAACTGAGCTGGGACAAAAGAACAGTGAACCAGTTATAAATAATACGGGAACCAGACGCAGGGTAAGCAGAACAGTGAGCCTCTGGAGGAGGGACAGACACTGAAGTCACTGACCGCGGGACAAGACTAAAGAACGAAGATGGCACTAGGGCAAATATTCATAAGCTGGGTTGGCAGAGGCAGATCCAGAGGCCCTGGCACTCGCCATCACCCCTCCTACGCTGCTGCCTGTAATCCTGACACTAACTCTTCGTCAAACATCCCAGTGTGACACAGTGAAAGGACTGTGGACCCTGGAGTCAGACGAATGGGTTCAAACCCTGGCTGTGTGCACATTTATATCTGCACTAGTTACTTGTTTCTCTAGTTTTGAGTTTTTGGATATAAAATGAGGATAAAGATAATCTGATAAGAATTAAGTAAGATAATGTATTAAATGAGACAATTTTCACTAGTTACTTGTTTCACACTTACATCTTCACTAGTTTCTTGTTTCTCTGGGTCTGAGTTTTCAGATATAAAATAAGGATAAAAATAATCTGATAAGGATTAAGTAAGACAATGTATATAAACTACCCTTCGGGAACATACTTGTCTGGATCATAAAATGCCAGAACATACTTGAAACTTAAACTCGTGTGGGAGGATGACAATGTAAAATAGCTTTCCCCTGCAAACTTTGCAGGCTGTAATTTTCTCACGAAAGAGAGTCCTAAAGCGTCCTACCCTTTCCTAAATATCTACTCCTTAAAGATGAGAACTGGTGGCAGGGACAGGCAAGGGAGAATCTGTTGAACTGCTTGAGGGGACGCTGACGGAAGGACCTTGTAGCCACTCAGACTTTATTTTTTCAGATCCCATTTGTTATCCCAGACAAAATGGCCTGGAGGCAGTGAGAGGCAGAGGACAGGAAACTACAGTCTGAGAATCAGCTTGTCAGCCTGATCAAAGTCAACAGAGCTGAGATCAACACGGAGCCAGCAAACCAAAGGCTTGAGGGCAGGAGGCTTTGCTGTGAATAAGAGGTGTGCGTCAACTGGACCTCCTCCTTGCAGCCTGAGCTGCTTCCACAGAGGAGGAGAAACAGTAGCAAGCCAAGGAGGCCCCACCTCCAAAACACACACACACCGCCCAGTGACCTCAGAAAGCACCCATCCGGTCAAGTACGAGAACAACAGGGAGCACAGGAACCAGAGGTGGCCAGTGCCCTCCATCAGCACATCCAGCAAGCCAGCTAAAGTTCTTTGAGAACATTCAAAGTGCTACCCAGTAAACAACATAAAGGGCAAAGGGGATCCATTCACATGGTTAGACAAATAAAAAGCCTATGCAGAACTCCCTCCACTCAAAGATAAATGATACAGAGAAAATAATCAAGTTTGGAAACTATGTAGAAGTTTAAGAAATAATTTTTCTTTTGAGGAAGATTAGCCCTGAGCTAACATCTGCTGCCAATCCTCCTCTTTTTGCTGAGGAAGACTGGCCCTGAGCTAACATCTGTGCCCATCTTCCTCTACTTTCTATGTGGGACGCCTGCCACAGCATGGCTTGCCAAGCGGTGCCATGTCCACACCCGGGATCCGAACTGGCGAACCCCGGACTGCCAAAGCAGAATGTGTGCACTTAACCACTGCACCACTGGGCCGGCCCCAAGAAATGAAATTTTAAAATAATAAAAACTGGAGAATGAGAAGAAAAAAGAAGCATAAAAACTAAAAGGGAGAATAAACCTTGGAAGTATAATTAAATGCTTCCAATCATCAAAAGACATCATAAAGAAAGTAAAAAAAAAAAAGTCACATACTGGGAGAAGATATTTGTAACACATGACCCACAAAGAACTAGAACTAGACTTGGAAACAGTATCTCTGGAACACTAAGCCCACCAGAAAAGGGGGCGGAGGTCTTGAAAGGACTGAAGAAAAGGGAACCTGAATGGCTTGGCAAGTCTACTAAAAGGTATATACATCTAGGTAAATCTGCCTTGTAAAGGTATACCATGATTCATAAGTTTAAAAGTAGCATTGTGTACAATAGCAAAAAATTGGAAACAACCCAAATATCCATCAACAATAGAATTAAATTGTGAAATGTTTATACAATGGAATAACTGACAACAGTGAATGTTATGGACTTGGTGTTTGTGTCTTCCCAAAATTCCTATGTTGAAGCCTAATCCCCACTGGGATTAGGTGGGACCTAATCTAAGAGGTGGGACCTGAGAGGTCATGGGGGGGGAGCCTTAGTGCCTTTATGAGAAGGGATGAGAGAGCTTGCTTCCTCTCTACTCTCTACCATGTGAGGATGCAGCCAGAAGGCAGCATCCTGGAAGATAATATAGGTAGTACACTCATTGACATCAAACTTAAAAGGATCTTTTCAAATACCATGTCTTCTCAGACAAGTGAAACAAAAGAAAAAATAAACAAGTGGGACTTCATCAGACTAAAGAGCTTCTGCAAGGCATAAGAAACTAGGATCAAAACAAAAAGACAACCCAACAATTGGGAGAAAATATTCGCAAATCACACATCCAATAAGGGGTTAAATCTCCATAATATATAAGGAACTCACACAACTGAACAACAAAAAAACAAACAGCCTGATCAAAAAATGGGCAGAGGATATGAACAGACATTTTCCCAAAGAAGATCTACAGATGGCCAATAAACACATGAAAAGATGTTCAACATCACTAATCACCAGAGAAATGCAAATTAAAACTACACTAAGATACCATTTACACCTGTTAAAGTGGCTATAATCTCTAAGACTAAAGATAAATGTTGGAGAGGGTGTGGAGAAAAGGGAACCCTCCTACACTGCTGGTGGGAATGCAAACTGGTGCAGCCACTATGGAAAACAGTATGGAGATTCCTCAAAAAACTAAAAACAGAACTACCATATGACCCAGCTATCCCACTACTGTGTATCTACCCAAAGAATTTGAAATCAACAATCCAAAGTAACATATGCACCCCTATGTTCACTGCAGCACTATTCACAATAGCCAAGACATGGACACAAGCCAAGTGCCCATGGACTGATAATTGGATAAAGAAGATGTGGTATATACATACAATGGAACACTACTCAGCCAGAAAAAAAGACAAAATCATCCCATTTGCAACAACATGGAAGGACCTGGAGGGAATTATGCTAAGTGAAATAGGCCAGACTGATAAAGACAAACACCAGATGATTTCACTCACATGTGGAATATAAACAAACACATGGACAAAGAAAACAGTTCAGTGGTTACCAGAGGAAGGGGGGTGGGGGGTGGGTACAGGGGGTGATGGGGAGCACTTATGTGGTGACAGACAAGAAATAATGTACAACTGAAATCTCACATTGATGTAAACTATTATGAACTCAATAAAAAAATAAAGAAGCATTAAAAACCCCCCCAAACAAAAATTCACTGCTTTTCACATTACTAATAACTTCCCTCTCTGTTTCTGAGTTAACAAGGTGACTAGTGTAACACTGTCACTAGGAACAGCACCTCTGTCTTTACATTTTCTACTCATCTTTTATAAAATAGCAGAATCTAATGAAACACTCAATTGCTATCCACACAAACACTTTAGTACAGAAAAAGAAGACAATGATGCTGAAAAGAAAATTAGGCCAGGATGCAGAAGTTCTATTTTTACTAGATAGACTAGGAAATAAGAAGTCACAGCAAATGTGGAGGGAGGAGGGCAAAAGGGGTGATTAGGCACATGAGTGTGGTGATGGATGTAATTAGTCTTTGGTGGTGAACCTGATGTAACCTATGTAGAAATCGAAATATAATGACGTACACCTGAAATTTATATAATGTTATAAACCAATGTTACCTCAATAAAAAAAAGTCACAGCAAGGCAAGGAAAGTTATGATTTTTAAAAAAATTAGCATTAAAATCAAAGACAGATAGGAAGAAAACAAAACAAAATGGCTGTGTTCCCATTCTGGCCTGTCCCGCCACCTCCCTGAGTGCCTTCTCTGCCTGGGAAGGGGCTGACAGTGCTGCCCCTCGGGGTTGCTAGGACGAGCACATCAGGCGAGGCCTGGGAAGAGCAGGGCACAGCACACAGTCAATGCTCTCTCGTCTTGGTTTTGGATAGGATAATAAGATGACTAAATGGTAGATTAGTCTGGTAGTAACATGAAAGAAAATCTGGAAAGAACGAGATCCAGAGTTGGCACATGCTCTTGTTTTCTGGGCTCCATGCCCCTCCACTTCGTTGTGTCTCCAGTTTCCCCCTCTACCAGACACCTCTCTGCTCTTGTGACGACATTCAGGTCTCCTTCTGGCAGAAGCACTCTACCTCTGACTTCTCTCAGTTCTCGCCCTTTCTTCCTTTTCCTTCAGGCTAATCCTGTTGAAACGCCAGTCTGTCCTTCAAAGTCTCTAGTTGTCTGTTTCCCCTTTGCTTTTCTACCCACAGCACAGTTCCCTGGTCACAGGTGGCTTCCTTGTCACTAAGGCCAATGGCACTTTTCACTTCTTACTTGGCACTGTTGCTCTCTCCCTCTGCTTTTCTCTCTTCCCTCAGCCCAGCTCTCCCTAAGTTCTCCCCTCCTCCTCTGACCAGTCTTTCTGTCACCTTGCCAGGACATCTTTGGCCTCCAACCAGATGTTCTTGCTCTTCAGGTGCTGCTTTGCCCTTCTCACTCTCTCTTTCTGATGCTCATCTAACACTCACTGATACGACTATCACAAATATGATTACAACCCTCAAAGCTGTATTTTCACCTGATTTCTAAAAATTCTACTTGATGTCATTCAATATTCACTCAACAAACGTATTAAATATGTACTCTGGCAGGGAATGTGCTAGGCAGAGGCTATAAAGAAAAGTAAGCTCAATCATGACAATTCAGTGAGCCTACATACTAGTGGCTAGACAGACATTCAAAGAGCTAAGGAAAATAGTGTGAAGTGCGGTCACAGATGAAGAATCTTTAGGACATTGCTCAGTGGAGAAGTCTGCAGAGGGGTGAAGAAGTGGGAGAGGAAACAGGGTCAGGAATATATGTATTTGCCTCTGCTGCCTCCAGAAAACCCACCAGAATAGCATGGGGTAATGAAAAAGCCATAAATAAACACAATAAAATCTAGGGAACAAGGAAAAAAATGCTGCATACACATTCCCCAAAACCCCCAACCAAAATTACTTAAATATCCTCATACAGAGAAGTTAATGCGTGCATTAAAAAGAAGCGACTCAGATAATGGGAAGATTCATAGGGAAAAAAAACATATGCTGGTAGAAATACATTTTTTCACAGAAGGACTGAAAGACAAAGTTTCAGGAAATCTTCACATCTCACACTCCTCCCTTCAAACAGTGCCATGCAATCCACTGCAGGGTCTGTTCCCTGTGCCCAGAATGTCCTCCCACGTGACCTCTGTCTCCATGGAGTGTCTGTTCAGCAGGCGCCTAGAGGAGAGGCCTTGCCTGAGGGCCTGTGGAACAGCACCCTGGCCCCGCCCACGCCCCCGCACGCTGCTTGTCTCTCTACACAGCACTCTCTCTCCGATGCTCATTCCCTCCTTCCTCCTTCCTCGACTTTCCCTTCTCCCTCCCTGCCTTCTTTCTTTCTTTATTGTCTCCCCTACTAGGCTTTAAGCTCCACAGGGAAACTCTGCCTGTTTGCTTATTGCTGTATCCCCAGTGCTAGAAATAGGGCCTGGTGCTCAAAAAATATTTGTTGAATAAATAGGTTATTTACATAAGAATAAATACAAATAGCAATAGTAATCAAATCCATAGAAATCTGTAATAAAGGCAATTAAGGCTACCGAAGGGATTATTTTATACCTAATAAACCAGCATTAAAAAACAGATAACATCCAAAGTTGTAAAATATGTAGCAAGAGCCACAAAAATATGTATATCTTTTGACCTGGTGATTCTTCTCCTAGAACCTTGTTCTTTAGAAAGCTTACTGGAAACCAGCAGCAATGTTCATCAGATTATTTTTTCCTATCAATATGTTCTTTTACTCAATTCTTTGCTTTATACTTAGATAGCCATTCACTATCCACAAATCAAATAAATATTTGCCAATGTCTTTAATTTTAAAAAAACACATAAAAAGAAGTGGTGATCAACGCTTTCCCACAAAGTAGAGAAGATAAAGGTGTAAGAGGCATTTTTTCAGAGAAAAGTCACTGATAACATCTCAGAGAAATTTCAGTTGTGATGGAGATTAGAAACCAGATAAAGATGAAGAAGCATTAAAATTTAGAGAATAGGGTTGAATAAGCAGTAGATGTGGATTAAAAACTTGGGAATGAGAAAGGAAATATATAGAACGTGAGGTTATTAATAAAAATAACGAGGCTGCAGTCATCCTTCATTTGTTTTTAAACGACTTTTAAAACACCTATAGGCTGCAGAGGAAGAAACGATGGTTTGAATGAAGTCGGGGCCGAAGCTCTGGATGCAGGTTACAGCTGAAGACTCGTCAAAGCGAGGAAAGGCCGGGAGGGAGACAGAAGAAGGGATTCAAAGTACAGACGGAGACAGGGGAGGCAACAGTACCTGCTGGCCTCTCCTGAGTGCTCAGTATGTTCCCAACAAGTAGGTGCTACAAAGGTAGTAACTCATTTAATCCTCATAACGTGTGACCTCCCTCCAAGGTAAGGACACGCGAGACCCAGGGAGGACGGGTGACATCACTAACACAGAGGCATCTGACAAGACACATCAAACGGTGCTGGTCTCTCCAGAGACCCGGGATCCCTGAAGTGATTTCTCCCCAAGGTGACACACGCATGCAACAAGTCCTTGCAGCCTGACACTTGTTACCTGGAGAGACACACCCTGGAAATTCTTTAGTGATCAGGCTCACTTCTTCTCGTTCCAGCTGGGAAATCACATCTGGTTTGGAAAGCTGACGCCCTGCTCAGGAGAAAAGACACTAAATGTGTGTTCTGAACTGAGTATACAAACCAGCCCCAGCACAAGTCCTCATCCCTCTCCCTTTCGGGCTTCTGAGCAAAGGAAGGCGTGGCCTCCAAAGTTTCCCATTCCCAGGCTCGGCAGAAAAGCCCTCTCACCCTGAAAGAGAGGACACCAAGCCAAGACCCTAAAACAGTGCCCTGAAAGATCAGGGATTTCAAGTCTAAAGGCAAGCATTTCAGAGCTTGTACAAGATGTCAGCAGGGGGAAAACATATCAGCAGGTAGGTTTTGAGTTACAAGAAGTCCTTACCCAGCAAAGCCAGGTCCCTGGAGCTCTCCAGCGTCACTTCCCACACAGGCTCCTCTGAGCAGGGTCGAGAGGAATCCACTGCTCCCAGGTGAAACACACAGACGCATCTTGGAACATCACTGACTCCTGAAACTATAAATTCCTGCTCAACGAAGGACTGTGCCAATAAAACCCTCTGAGGGCAGTGAAAAAACAAGCAGCATTAGAAGAAACAGGATACAGAGATCTGTGTGAGAAAAATGTGTAACCTCCAAAAGAAACAAAACATTAAAAATAGACACCATAACAATATATATAACAAATATAACAAAAATACACATTACCATGAAATAGTCAGTGATGAATATAACACTGCAGAAAGTGCTTTGGCATTCAAGGATAGGAGGAGGAGGATAAGGGAGTGACAGGCAAAGGTGCCGAGGGCTGCCCCGGAGGACCGCTGGGGAAGAGAGTGTGGTGTTCTGATCCCCCGCTAGTCACCCCACTGGTGAGGGAGGGGCCCCCCACCCTGAATAGTACAAGATAACTGAACACATGGCACCAGGCCCCAGACAGATGAGACTGACAGCAGTTTATTGTCACATACACAGGGAGCCTGGGGGAGGAGGACACTGCACACCATGCAGGGCTCCTGGGTGCTGCACTCAGGGACAGTGTGACCCAGCAGGGGCTAGGAGGCCGGCTTTGTGCTGACAAGAGGGTCAGGTGACCTTGACCACCCTGGGAAGACGAGATTGGTTTCTTTGGACAATTTTGTGGGCTGGTAAGGAGATGAAACCTGTTAGGTTGAGGGCTGGGAGGGGTGCACCTGGTTGGGCTGATGGGGGAAGCTAGCTGGGTGGGGAGCCTTTCCTGCTGGTGGGGACTCACCTGGAGGGAGCAGAACTCATAGCTAGGTCTCTGGAGCCCGTGAGGCTCAAAGATGTCAAGGCAGCACATGGAATTTCCAGCCTTACAATACAGGTGGGAATCCCAGTTAATAAGGGGAAAGCATGTGCAACAAGATACGTCCAGAATGTGGCTGGTCTACGTGAGGACCAATAAAACACTCAGCTTGACTTGAAAATGGCATTTCAAATTTATAAGCCCATTTCAGCCTTGTTCTCTAGCCCTTAGAGTAGGAAATAAAACACCATAAGCATTCAATATGTTTAACAAGTGTGATGGTTAATTTTATCCATCAACTGGATTGGGCTAAGGGATGCCCAGATGCTGTAAGGCATTATTTCTGAGTGTTTCTGTGAGGGTGTTCCCATTTGAATCAGTAGACTGAGTAAAGATCAGCCCTCGCCATGGTGGGAGGGACCATCCATTCTGTTGAGGGCCCAAATACAACAAAAAGCCCGAGGATGGGTGGATTTGCTCTCTCTTCTTGAGCTGAGCCCTCTTCTCCTGCCCTTAGACATCAGCGCTCCTGGTTCTCAGGCCTTCCGACTCTGACCGGGACTCACACCACTG
>NC_060273.1:45695106-45750292 GCF_021613505.1 Equus quagga
CCTGGTTCTCAGGCCTTCCGACTCTGACCGGGACTCACACCACTGGCACCCCTGGTTCTCAGGCCTGTGGGTTTGGACTGGAACCACAGCACTGACTCTCCTGGGCCTCTAGACTGCAGATGGCAGATGGCGAGGACCCTTCAACCTCCACAACTGGGTGAGCCAATCCCTCATAATAAATCTCTTCCTCTATAGCTACATATATCCTATTGGTTCTGTCTCTCTGGAGAACCCTGACTAATACAAGGAGGGTGCGCATAACTAAGTGGTGGTCACCACGAATGATAACTCAAATTTGTACTGAGTTTTCACTAAAAGGAGATTCACATGCCTCACCTCATTTAATCCATACAACAACCTGCTAGATTGAGAGCACTAAATAAAATCATTTTATAGATAAGGAATCTGGGGATCCTCAAAAAAAAGGTTAAATAACTTATCTAAGATCACACAGCTGGGACTTGAAACCAAGACCATCCAACTCCCACTGTTGTGAGACGGCCAGGGAAAGAACCCTGGAATCCCCAGCAAGCAGGAGAGTCAGAAAAGGACAATAAGGGAGATGGAAGGAGGCTCAGGATTGAAGTTAGCAGAGAGTTTCAAGGGGGGAGTAGTCATTGAAGATAGAGTGGGTCAAACAGAATGATTGAAAATTAGCTAATTTCAGCAGAGTGCTGGGGGCAGAAGTCAGCTTACAGTGGACAAAAGAATAATGGAAGATAAGGAATCAGATGAAATTACTTTAAACTTTTCATGGAAAGATGAGAGCTAAGACTGTATGGAAAGAAGAACGAAATGGGTAATGGAAATAAAGTAATGGAAAAGGTTTTCATTTAAGGACAGAGAGCATTTTAATATGTAAATAAGCAAAAGCGAGAAAATTAGTGGAGAAAGAAGGACTGAAGAGATGAAATAGAACAAAACAATTTCCAACAAATTTGTGTGTTTTACATCCTACTGGCTACAGACTGAGAAAAAGTGTCAACACTCAAGCACAGAGTTCATTATCTTTCTTTCTACCTCATTATTTTTTCCTAATATTTATTTAATCAATATGTCAAAATGACAAAAAGTATTAAAATTCACTGACAAATATTGTCAGGAACAGTAAAGGTAGCTACTAGTAGGATATAAATACATTGCAGAATTTCCATTTTATGAAAGGAAAAAAGGAACCAAGACAAATCATCAGTTCAACAAATGTAAACAAAGGAGAAGAAAGGAAACAAGACAGCAAAATAACCATAAAACATTAAATAACCAGAAAAAGACCTGATACATGTATAACAACAAACATAAATGGATTGACTTTCTCTATTAAAAGACAAAAACTCTAAAATTGGTTTAAAATCCAGTTATATTGTACATAAAGAGATATACCTAAAACACAAACCAGAAAGTTACCCCAAAAAAGGCAGAGACAAGACACAGCACATGCAAATAAAAAGACAGTGGGGTAGAAACAAACCAGCATCAGACACGGTAGAATGCATGTAGAATAGAAGGAAACAAACATAAGCCCCTGCTTTGTGAAAGAAAATAAAAAATCAGAAATAATGAGATTCCCTTTCCAAAAATGAATCCATTTGTTTTCAGTAAATTGCCTTGTTAGCTGAACATATCAGGCAAAATTAAAAGCCCAAATTCAGACTGCCATTTGCTATCCACTGGTCTTCCCCACCCCCTAGACTCTCATCACCGTAGGCAGAGAAAGCCCTGAATGTGCCCCAGAGCTCGTCACCATCGCGACCCGCACTGTGGACCCCGCACAGGCTGCGCGTACGCCCGCGGAGCTGACTGACTAAGAGCAGAAAGACATTTTAAAAGGCTGTAGTGAAACTTAACGATATCGCTCAGAAACTGTATTCGTTGTTAGTCCCTTAAGAGTTTTCTCCCTTTCTCCTTTCCACTTAGTCTGGGTCTTTTTCTCCCCAGCACTACGTTAAGCACAGGCTAACTCACGGTGTTTAAAATAAACAGCTTCGGGGGTCTTCTTGCATTCATGCAGAGGTTTTCTTAAACCTAAAAACACATGCTTTTCCATATTGTTTCTTTAAAAAAGTTGAGTATCAAATGGAATAGATAGGGGTATTTTAAATGATGAAAGCATAATTTATAAAGAAGATATGATAGTGATGAAATTTTAGGCACCACAGCAGCAAAATGTCTTCAGATATAATTCTCAGTAATCAGTTTTTTTTTTTTTTTTACAAAATCACAATCATGGTTATAGTTCAATCACAGTGGCAACAAAAAATGAAACACCTCAGAATGCACTTAATAGGAAAATGCAAGATCCTCATGATCAGTCTGTAAAAAGTTAACAGAAGTCATAATTAAAGATTTGAATAAAATGAATAATTTGTTACTTACTAGGAAGAATAAATATTGTAAGGATGGTAGTCTTCCTCAAACTGACATAAAGATTAATGGCATTCAAATCAGAATTGTATATTTCTTCTTTTTTACTGTAATTGTTGGAACGTGATAATAGTTAATAAAATCCAACTAGAAAGATAATGTATAAGAATAGTAACCAAAATTTTGAAAAGAAAAACTGGGGGGATTTGCTTTATGAAATAACAAATTCTGAAACAACAAATAAAAATGTGGTACTACAAGAGAAATAGAGCAATAGAACAGAATTTAGAAAAACAAACTTATGTATACATATGGATATTTAGTATCTTTTTTTGGTTTTGTTTTGTTTTTTTGAGGAAGATTAGCCCTGAGCTAACATCCATGCCCATCTTCCTCTACTTTATATGTGGGACACCTCCACAGCATGGCTTGACAAGCAGTGCATAGGTCCACACACAGGACCAGACCAGCGAACCCCAGGCCGCTGAAGTGGAACGTGCACACTTAACCACTGTGCCACCGGGCTGGCTCCTAGTATCTTTTAAAGGTAGCATTGCAAATCTATGGAGACTAAGCTAATTATTCAATAGATTCCATCAGGTTGAATGCCGTCTCCTCAGAGGTGCCACTCCTGCTCTGCCGAGCTAAAACAGACTCCTAGTCACACTCAACCACACCACCCTGCTGCAAGGCCACCACAGCACTTAACACTGTCCTTAGGAACACTTCCTCTTTATTGTCTGTCTCGCCTTTCTAGAAATGAAGATCTAGGAGACCCAGACGCTGCCTGTCTCATTCACTGCTATCTTCCCAGGATCCAGAACACCGCTCACACAGGGCAGACAGGAGGCTACGTATCTCCTTAATGAACAGGTGGTTGGTGAAATGCTCACCACCATGTTACATGAAGTTAGATTCCAACCTCATATCACAGACAAGAAATTCCAGATAGCTAAAGGATGGAAATTTAAAATGACAAAACTAACAGAAAACATAGAAAAATGTTTATATAATCTTGGGGTACAGAAAGGCTTTCAAAGCATGACTAGAAAGCCAAACAAAGGAAAAGGAAATTTAACTGCATAAAACTTCAAAACTTATTTGTAGCAAAAGATGTTATAAAAAAATTAAAAGAAAAATGACAGAGGACAATATTGGTAACTTATGGTAAAAGATTAGCATCCACATTATATAAAAGGCTTCTTTATATATAAACAACCAAACATAAAAATGGGCAAAGGATGTAAACAGGTATTTAAAAAGCCAGGAAGAATGCACATCCAAGTTATTTTTGAGGTTGAGATACGGAATTATATCTTCTAGCCTTTAAAAAAAATTTTATAACTATATGCCTAATGTTTATATTCAGAAAAAGAGGATAATGTTTAAAAATAAATAAAAGTCATACTTGGGCAGTTCATAGTCACAGCACTGGCCATAAAGATGAAAATATGAGGACAAATGAACAAGGAAAATGGCTCAAGTGCTGCGCTGACAGATCCCAAATCAGTCACTGACTGTCATCACTTGACAACTGTGTTTTCTTTCTCAGAATTTTAGCCACTCATTTCCCATTGTCTGCTGTCCAGCTCCAACCGATCAGTAATTCAGAGAAGCACCAGCTAAAGTGAAGAAGTGTGTGTAGCCAGTGGATCTCACGAATGTGGGCTAACGTCCACCGCTAGAGACTGGGTACATACACTGCGGTGCCCCACGCAACGGAAGGAAGAAGTCCTTATGTACTGATACAGAGACGCCTCAAAGATATACTGTAAGATGAAAAAAATAAAAATAAAACACAAGGTGCAAAATTCTGAGTAAATATTATCTGTTACCAATTGGATAAAAACTTGGGATAAATGTATATACTGGTGTGCTCTCACAGTCATCTCTGGAGAGCTGCATAAGAAACTATGTCATGGCTTTCCTGTGGGGAGAGATGCCTGGGTGGCTGGGAGACAAGGGTAGCAAGGGGACTTTATTTTTTAAGTGCATGCTTATTTATACTTTTTAAATTTTGAACCATGTGAATACATTAACCATTTGAATTTTAAGTAAGTAATCAGAATTTCAATCAAATCATCAGCAAACATCAAACAAACCCAAAGTGAGGAACAGTCTATAGAACAGTTAGCCTGTCCTCTTCAAAAGGGTCAAGGGCATCAAAGACAAAGACTGACGAACTGTTCCAGATTAAGGGAGACTAAAGACGTGTGGCAGCTAAATGCCAGGTGTGATCTGGATTAGATCCTGGACCAGATAAAAGACATTTGTGGGACAGCTGGCAAAATACGAGTAAGGTTTGTAGAGCAGCTAATAGTATTGTATCAACATAATTTTCTCTATTTTGATAACTGTATTTTGGTTATGTAAGATAAGGGCCTTGCTTTTAGGAACACATACTGAAGTACTTAGAGAGTTAATGGGGCACTTTCTATAACTTAAGTGGTTCAGAAAAAATTAAATGTGCATATATATGCATATATGTATATATAAACACACACATACATATATATATATATGGGAGGAGAAAGAATGAAAGCAAGCATGGCAATCCAGGTGAAGCCTATATAGGAATTTTTGGTATTATTTTTTCAACAATTTTTTTAAGTTTGAAATCATTTCATAATAAAAATATTTGTTTAAAAACCACAATGAAATATCATTTCCCACCCATGGGAATAGCTAAATTAAAAACACTCATATACTAAGTGTTATGGATTGAATTGTGTCCCCCAAAAAAGATCTGTTGAAGTCCAAACTTCCAGTACCTCAGAATGTGACCTTATTTGGAAATGGGGTCCCTGTAGATGTAATTAGTTGAGATGAGGTCATATTACAGTAAGGGGGACCCCTAATCCAATATGACGGGTGTCCTTATAGGAAGACAGTCATTTGAAGACACAGACACACAGGAAGATCACCATGTGACAATGAGGGCCAAGATGGCAGTTATGCAGCTATAAGCCAAGGGGTGCCAAAGACTGCTGGCAAACTGCCAGATGCTGGGAAGAGGTGAGGAAGGACTCCCCACTTCCAGGTTTCAGAGGGAGCACAGCCCTGCAAATACCTTAGTTTTAGACTTCTAGCCTCCAAAACTGTGAGACAGTAACTTTCTGTTGTTCGAAGTCACCCAGTTTGTGTACTTTGTTACAGAAGCCTAGCAAACTATACACCAAGCATGGAAGAGGAGATAGAGCCACTGGAATGCTCAAACACTCCTGGTGGGAATGTAAAACGGGACATAACTTTGGAAAGCCATTTTGCTGTTTCTTATGAAGTTGAACATACTATTGACCAGCAATTCCACCCCTAGATATTTACTGAAGGGAAATGAAAGCATATGTCCACACAGAAACTTAGATATGAATGTTTATAGCTTTATTCATAATAGCCAAAACCAGGAAACAACCGAAATGTCTATCACAAGTGAATGGATGAACAAAATGTGGAATATTCAATGGAATACTACTTGGCCATAAAAAGGAACAAACTTCTGCTATATACAGTATCATGGACAGATCTGAAAAATCTTAGGTTGAACAAAAGAAGCCAGGCACAAAAGAATATATACTGCATAATTTCATTTACATGAAGCTCTAGGAAGGGCAAGACTAATCCATAATGATAGAAATCAAACCAGTAGTTGCCTGGGATGGGGGTGTGGACTGGAAGTGGGTGAGGACACTTTTTAGGGTGATGGAAATGTTCTACAGCTTGATCGAGGTGGTGATTATGTTGGTGCATAAAGTTGTCAGAACTCAACGAATTATACACTTACAATGGGTTATTTCACCTAAGTTATACCTGAAAAGAAAGCTAATTTAAAAACTTAGTTAATGGGACTGGCCCTGTGGCCGAGTGGTTAAATTTGTGCGCTCCACTTCCGTGGCCCAGGGTTTCTCCGGTTCGGATCCTGGGTGCAGACATGGCACCACTCATCAAGCCATGTTGAGGTGGCGTCCCACATGCCACAACTAGAAGGACCCACAACTAGAATATACAACTAAGTACTGAGGGGGCTTTAGGAAGAAGAAGGAAAAATAAAAAAATAAAATCTTTAAAAAAACCCAAAACTTAGTTAACATTTTAACTAAATAAAATAAAATGACAACCAAACCACAACCTTCATGAACCGAAATCTTCTGAATGCTCCCCCTTTAAACCTTTCCCTCTTTCAGAAACTCCCTCTTCTATAAAAATTCTTAGCACAAGAAAAAAAAAAAAAATTGTAGCTATGTGTGGTGAGGGATGTTAACTAGACTTGTAGTGACCATTTTGCAATATACACAAATATTGAATCATTGTGTGTATACTTGAAACTAATATAATGTTCTATGTCAATTATATTTCAAGTTTAAAAAAATCGCATTGCTGGGCCGCACCCCCAGAGTTTCTGAGTCACAAGGTCTGGGGTGGGACTGAAGAATTTGTATTCCTGACAGCTCCCAGGTTCCCAGGGGCCGACACTTTGAGAACCGCTGCTCTAGAGAAACACTCACACAGGCATATAAGGAGACACTGGCAAAGCTGTTCCTGCAACACTGTTTATAGCGATGAAGAAAGAAAACATCCTAACTGTCCCTCTGTAGTGGAAGAGGTAAATAAAAACACGATTTGTTTTCATTATGGAATAATACATAGGAGTAAAATAAATGAGAGGAACAACACATATTAACATAGATTAAAAAAACTCCCTCTCTCTAATACCTATTTTTGTGAGTTATGTTGCCTTTTATAACTGAGCTTGATAATACTGAGGGGAGAAAGTAGTACAAATAGAAATCACAACAGTTACTACTTGTCTTTGTGAAGACTTCTTTAAACTGGTTCCTTGGATGAATAAGCAAGAGATGATTTGAAGAGACCCTAATATGTGATCTTATGAATAGAGAAAACACCACAAGTCCTTCAGTATTGCAGATAAAGTTAAGTAAGACTGACCTTAAAAACAAAACAGAACCTTTCTCCAGGGCCAAGTCTCCCTGAGGTTGTTTCCTTTTCCAGAGAGGCAACACCTCCAGGTTCCAGTGAAAACTAGCAGGTTCCATTTTCAGGCAATCTCTCAGGGCAAAGACACCCCAGGCTCCTCACTCACTGTTTTCTCTCCATGATCTCCTCTAGCTAGATGTCCTCATGATGGACACTGCTTCTTTCTAGAAAAGCTTCTATCACGCCAACTCCCTTATGCAAGTTCCTCAGCCTCCTCTCCGCTGCCACACCTACCACCCTACCCAACACACAAACACCCCTTCCTGGCACTTGACCTCGAACTTTGTATCTGACTTCCTCTCACTACCTGTCACTGCTACATTCGTTCCACCTCTAAAACTCTAAAATACCTGGCTCTTGGCTGGAATAAGAATGCCTTCCACTTACCAAATACCTTCAACATTCCAGGGAGCTTGCTAGGCGCTATTTACCTACTGGGCAGTAGGTATGATAAGTGAAATAAGCCGTGTGAGATTCTCACCAGTGTCAGTTATGGGGCAAGCCCTCAGTCAAGGCTATTATTTCTCTCATCACCACGAGGAAATAATCCTTCAGGGAAGTCAAGTCACTTGCCCAAGACAATGCAGCTATTAAATGCCAGAGGCAGGTTGAACTTTGGGACACTGACTCCATGACAGCAAATCCCCTCCAGTTATCCCTACCCAACCCTACTTCTGGTTGCCACACTGATCTTCCCTCTCCAGGTCTTGGAACACTGACAATCTGGGGACCTAACCACACATGTTCTTACTATCACATTCATGTGCAATCATTGTGACTGTGTCCTGTCCAGATGTGACCTCATTTAAGTTCCCAGAGAGTCTGTAAGCCCTATAAGCAACAGGAACATCTCTCATATGATTTTTGTTCCTTTTTTGACCCTTGCACACACCAAGAGCTCAGCAGGCCAGATATCCAGCTGAATGACAAAGTGGCAGCTGAGAACAGAGCTGAGGGACACTGAGGGGGGCTTTGTGGAAAATATCCAACATTCTGAGATCTCAATAGCCCGGTCATCTGCAGTGAAGCCCACATATAGTATATGAGTAAGGGAGCGGTTTGAGAGAGAAGGAGGAGCTCACCTGAGCTCCTGAGGGCAGAGGTCCAGCAGCCACTGCCTTCTCCTTCCTTCTAGTGGGATCCTTCCTGGGGGATGGGCAGTATCCAGAGGAGGCAGAGCTGCAGGAAAGAAGGAACCCATGAGAAATGAGGCTCCTGCAACAATAAAAAATAAAATACCCATAAATAAACCATATAAAAAGTGTACAGCATCTACATAAAGAAAACTATAATTTCTATTTATTAAGCTTATTTAGATATGTTAAGAAAGATGAACAGAGAGAGACATACATATTCCTGGATAGGACATCACAATATTCTAAGTTGTTACTTCTTTGAAATCAGTTTATAAACTTCACACACTCCCAACCAAGTTATACTTAGCTAGTAATATTTTAAAGTTAATTATGGAAAAAATGATTTTTGAAGAAGTTAATTGTGTTGTATACCAACAGCCAGGAAATTTTTGAAAGGGTATAATGATGAGCCAGAACTTGTCCACTGGAGATTATAAAGCTACAATAATTAGAACGGAATGTTACTAAATAGACAGAATCACTCATTCACCAGATACATTGTTGACCACCTCCTGTGTACCAGGGGCCTTTCCTAGGGGTGGGGTGAATACAGCTGTAAACAAAACAGAGAAACTCTCTGCCCTCAAGGATGTTACAGTCCAACAAGCAAAAGGGTCAGTGGAAAAAATTCAAATCCTACCAACACAAATGGTTCATAAAATAATTTATATATAAGAATTCAGGATATGAAAAAGCGACATTGCATATCAGTGAAGAAAAGATGAATAGTCAATAACCTGGAACAAGGGCTTACCATTTGCAAATAAAAATTTGCACATAAAATAAAACGAAAAGACTAGAAGGAAATACAGATGAACATTTTTGTGATCATGTGGAACAGGCCTCCCTAACAATTATGTCAGAGACCCAAACACGAAGGGATGGTCTTCCTGTCTGACCACATGAAAATGTAACATTTCTGAGTAGTAAGGAAACATATACTTGTGTATCAGCTAAAAAATTTAAAACAAAACGCAAGTTATATAAAAATATTCATGAGTGTTCAAAATGCAAATTTAAACCACCCTATCATTTGCACCTCTCGAAAGTTAGAGACCACCACACACAGGTGGTGTGGGTGAGTCAGGCACATTGACGTCGCAAGTGTTTGTAAACTACTCCTCTTGCCGGGAGAATAAGAGTTTCAAGCCTCAGAGCACCTTGATCCAGAAATTCCACTTGAAGGACTTACGGAAAGAGACAATAAGGTAAAGTCACATGTAGCAAACGGCCTGCATTGTTTATAATATTGAAAAAAAACTTAGAAAGAACACAAAGTCCTAAAGAGACGATTAAACATGGCACAGCCATACTTTTCCTCACACTCACTAAAAATGATGACTTAGCTGCTTTTAAAAATTGGCATACCGGCCGGCCGGTGCGGGACTGGTTAAGTTTGTGCACTCCGCTGCCCGTTCGGATCCTGGGCGAGGATATGGCACCTCTCATCAAGCCATGCTGGGGGCGGCCTCCGGCATGCCACAACTAGAAGGACTCACAACTAAAAATACACAACTATGTTGGGGGGTGGGGGACAAAAAAAACCTTAAAAAAAAATTGTCATAAGTAGGTGTTCCTGTGGTAGTTACACAGGTAAAAATGTTTATTAAAAAGCATGGACCTTAAGATTTGCGCACTTTAAACCCTACCGAACGTATTACACAGCTCACTTTAAAAAGTAAATAGAGACAAGAACTCCAGCATCCACATCTTTGTTCTACATTTACACACACATCCTCGCCGACGTGTGGACTTTGACAGGTTCAAACGACTCGTTCCTCCCCGCACCTCCGAATTTCCAGTCGCCTCTCTTCGAGGTCAGCCGGCCGCGCGCGGGAGCCCTCCTTCTCCATCCCCCCCGGAGCCGGTCCTCCTCCAGCGCCCGCGGGAGCCGGTCCTCCTCCATCGCCCATGGGAGCCCTCCTCCTCCATCGCCCGCGGGAGCCGGTCCTCCTCCATCGCCCGCGGGAGCCGCTCCTCCTCCATCGCCCGCGGGAGCCGGTCCTTCTCCATCGCGCGCGACGCCGCCACCGCGCGGCTGCACAGCGGGCCGGGTCGGGCTGCGCCGGCCCTGAACCCGCGAGCGCCGGCCGCCCAGGGGGCGCGCGGACCCTACCGCTAAGTCACCGGGCGGACCCTGGTTTTTGTTTTAAGAGAAAAAAACTGCTTGAAAGAAAAGCAAAGGGTTCCCCGGAGCAGAAGTTTGCCGGACCGGCCCACTCCCACGGGGAGGGGTCGAGGGAGCCGCGGGCGCACAGGGCCGGCGCCGCGCCGCGAGACCCCGCGCCCGGCCCGCACGCCCGAGACTTTCCAGGCGGGTCCGGGGAGAGCCCGCGGGGAGGAACCGGGCCCGAGGACTCCCGGACCGCCCGCCAGGTCCCCGCCCCGCCGGCCCCGGCAGGCGGCAGAGGGACGGCGTCGGGGCGACCCTCAGCTCTCGCTGTTGTCCCCGGCCCAGCTCCTGCGGAAGAGGCGCCCCTGGGCTCGGCGGCCCGAGGCTGCGCGGCGCGGAGAGGACGCGGTCCCCAGCCCACCCGCCGCCGGCTCCGCCCCTCCGGGCCTCGCCCGGCGCTCGCCCTGCGTCCGCCAAGCCCCGCGCGTCCCGCCTCGGGGCCGACACTCACCCTGTCCAGGCAGGAGCGGGAGCCGCCAGCGGACCGACGCGGCCCCGCCCGGCGCCTCCACGCGGGGCGCTGGACTACATTTCCCACAAGGCTGCGGGGGCGAGGCGTGGGGTCGGAGTGCGCAGGCGCGAGTCCGGAGGCGCAGGCTCCCGGGACAGCAGCTCGGCGTCCCTGGGCTAATGGCTTGCCGAGCGAGAAGCGGACTGCGCGGCGACCTTCTTCCGGCGACCCTTACCCAGCCCTTCGTGAGTCTGTCGATGCCCACCGGGAGAGGAGAGAAGGGGCAGACAGCCTTGGCGAAGCCTCGCCGTGCTCCTCTGAAATAAAGGAAGGCCGGAGGAGTCCCTTGCGAAGTTGTCAGAAGGAGCAGAGGAGGTAGCGACACACCGGATACACGGTGAGCGCTCCATGACAGGCCTGTGCCCGCTCCTCCAGCTCAGTGTCACGTGCTGCTCTAAGTGCTTCAGAATTATCACTGTGTGGGATGCCGACAAAATCTCCAGTTAAACATGTGGCCAGAGTTCGGTTGGTTTCAGCTGGATCTGCCACTGTGGGACTTGGAGAACACATGACATTTAGGGCAGATCAGTATGGTAGCTTAGACTGTAATATTTGGTTTTCTAAAAATAACTGCTAGTTTCCTCTGCCTCTTTCTATTGCTGTGACAAAGACTCACTCCTTGACCAAACTTTAGACAGGTTCCTCTTTTCTACTAGGCTAAGTACTTGGGCCCTGTCCTTGGCCTGTGGAGCCCAGTTTTAGCAAGAATCCTAAGTCAGTTTAGGTAGGATCCACCACACTTGGTATTTGATCAAACCCCTCATCCCCTACTCTCCATGCAGAAGAGCTTGGCCTGCCTTTAGCAAGAATCTCCCTAACCCTGCAGTCTTGGTAATTTTCCATCCACTGACCGACCCCCTTACTCTGCTTGTCGGCTGTAAATCCCCAGCTATCTTTGCTGTGTTGGGAGTTGAGTTCAGTTTTACTGCAGCCTCTCTTCCCTATTGCAATAATACTGAATAAAATCTGTCTTTACTACCTTTAACTAGTGTCCAGCTCTGTCTCTCTTTGACAGCTGTCTGAACTATTTCAAAATATTGAAAAATATGAAAATCTTCACAATTTATTTAATCAAGCTAAGCTAACCCTAACAACACCAAACAAACAAAGTAACAATCTATCACTACACTAAGACAAATACCTTGAACTAAACAGTTTCTCCAGGACTACAAGGGCATTCTAAAATTAGAAACTACATGAACATGTTCATCATAGTTGTTCTGGCAGAGAAATGGTCCTTGATAAAACTCACAACATAGACCATGCAATTTCCAAACAAGCAGAGTTTGGGATGGGGATAGGAAGAAGGACAAACAAAAACCCCAATGACCCAGAAACAGAAAAGTATAGACAAATAAAAAGTTCAGAAAAAGATGTTAGCGATAAATTCAAGTCTATCAATAATCACTAGAAATGCACATGGATTGAACTTTCCAATTAAAAGAAAAATGCTATCAGATTTTTAAAAATCTAGCTATCTGCTGAAACATAAGGATACACAAACCTTAAAAGTAGAAAGTTGGGAAGAGATATAGCTGGCAGATATTAACCATAGAAAGTTAATGTAGCTACATTTAGATGAAACAAAATATATATTAAGTCAAAAAATATTGCCAGAGGTAGAGAAGACAATCACATACCAACAAAAGGGTTAATTCACCAAAAGAAGAAAATATTCATAAACTTTTAATAATTTAGCTTCACATTATTTAAAAATGTAGCTTCAAAATACATAAAGCAAAAATTGACAGAACTATGAAGAGATTTGACAAATCCACCACCACAGAGAGTTATTAATACCCTATCTTTCTTAGTAATGGCTAGAAAAGCCACCCCCTCCAAAAGCACTCAAGACACAGAATATTTGAAGAGCAAAATTAACATTTGATTTAATGAACAGACATATAGAATACTGCATTCCAAAATTAATAAAAACACATTTTTCACTAATTAATGAAATCACATATTTATATTTAAAAAGTGACCTCATGCTAGGCTGTAAAGTAGTCTCAACACTTCCTGAGGAATTGTACCGGATGGACCACGTTATTTGACAGCAACGCAACTCGACATTTTTAAAAAGAATAGAGTACTTTTTAAAAAATTTATCTAAATTTATCGAAAGGGAATATTTAGAGGTTGGGCTGGTCACACTGACAGATTCTCTCCTTGACCAAACTCTAATGAGACCCCTCTGAGCTCTTTTTCAACTACGCGTGGATCCCCATGTTCATTTCTGCATCATTTAATTTTAACAAAAATCCTGCTAAGCCAGTTTAGCCAGAATCCTCCATCCTCCACATCTGATTGCTCTCCATATCTGACCAGGTTCCTCACCCTTCACCACCCCCGGGTGACATCTGGTCATCTGGCCCGCTTTCAGCAAGAATCCTGTTAGGTCAGTTTAGCCAGAATCCCCTCTCACCCCTGATGTTGCCTCTTAATAACTTTCCATCCTCTGACCCCCAACTTGCTCCTTGGGTATAAATTCGCACTTGCCCGTGCTATACTCAGAGCTGAGCCCAATCTCTCTTCCCCACTGCAAGACCCCGCCGTAAGTCCCTATACCTATCACGATGGCCCCCCTTGAATAAATTCTGCCTTTCCGTTTTTTAACAAGTGTGATGAACAATTTTTTCTTTAACAGTTAGGATAATCTTTTCTTTAACAACATCACATTTTGTTCCCTTCCAATACCCAGTAAAATCAAATTTAAGAGATTATTTGAAAACTTGTTAACTCACAAAATTATTTCTGCACAAAATTGGGGTTCTTTGCCCAATGCACATAAACAAGCCAATTAATTATAGCACCAGCCTTTGGTGGGAGAAATCAGCTTTTTATTCTGCAAGATCGATCTGTAGGGAGAACAGAGGACATGTGCCCTTAGATCTGTCTCCCCGATTCAGGATTTGGGACAAAATTTAAGAGGTTAGGGAGAACAGGATGGCACGTGGAAATGCTGGCGGGACAGGTTTTGACTGGTGGGCTTCAGGCCTTTATGGTAAAGTTTTAAACATTTATGACAGGGTTCTAAACATTTATGATGGGGCTCTAAACATTTTTGATGAGGTGGGGAAGGAATTTTAACACCGGATCTTCCTGAATGAGGGACCCCTCATTTCTGAATAAGAGTCGGACTTTGAAGTTCCGGTCACATCCTGGTCCTTGGGTTCCGTGGGGAGGAGGATCTTTGGTTCCACGGTCATTTCAGGTCACGATTTCTTTTGCACATGCCCTGGCTAGGTGACTGTAGTTTTTCTGGAAGACAATCCTTAATTACTATCTTGACGAGAGATGGGTTCTGTTCAAACTGGCTCTAAATGGGCCCATGATTACAAAATCAGGAAAATACAGGTAAAGGACACAACAGCAACATTTTGTACCTGGAAAGTAGATGGATGTTATTTTCTTGGCAAACCTGAAAAATGCCAAATTCCCAGAGAGCTGTGGGAAAAGCTGAGTGTGAATCCAACTTTATATCTCAGAAACCTCAAAAAGTACAGGATTTGCAATACTAGATACTTCTGGAATTGGGACTGAAGGTAGGGGGTGGAGCTAGAATAAAAAGGGTAAAGAAGACATAGTGGAAACTCTTTGAGACAGATCCTTAGATCTCCTTTCCCAATCAACATTATGGGCAATTTCCCCTCTTCCACCTTGGTAGAAATCTAGATAGTTCTGGAGAGGGGAATGGGAAGAGGGAAGTAAAATAGAGGCCAGCCACATGGCAGGAGGTTGAAGCTTTAAAGAATCTTGGCCAGTTGGGAATTCTCAGGAATTCAGAGATGTCTTGGGAAATATCTGAGAAAGCTGACATGTGGATTATAGAGCCCTATTTTCCTGGACTTAATTTTATTTTTAATAATTTTTTTGTTGAAGTATAATGTACTTACTGAAAAATCTTAAGTGTTGTGAAAGACTGTGAAATGGACCAAAAAGATTATTAAGCATCTGTAATAGAAAACTATGAGATGTCTAGAGCATACCCTTCCAGGTTGTCTGATTCTCTAGGGTTTGAATCTTTCATTCTCTGAGCTATTTTAAAACTTGGTGAGTTTAAAATACCAGTAGACAATTGATAATGCAAATTATTCTCATCTATAGACAAGCAAATAAATTGTTTGGTGGAGGGACAACTGATTTCTCTCCAGCAACCTCCCACAAAAAAACAGTTCTGCATCTATTCGTAAATTCATTTCATGTATTTTGAACCAGTAGTAATGTTACAGGCACTTACTACGGGCCCTGATATCAATTCCCCTACCTTGAACCCAGCACATATGGGGTTAAAACCAGAACCATCCATCCCCATTCCCTGCTTCATCAGTTACTCTCATATGTAACTATCTGTCTCTTTAACCTCGACTCTCTGAGCTTTACAACCAAATAGGAGTTACAAGCTGTTAAAGCCCATATGGCCTCAAGCTGGGTTCCCACTAAAGTTGTGGCTAATCACAGGTCTTTGAAGTTCTTTTATAGAGAAACTGATGACTAGAGAATATCAAGAAACTGAAGCTTCCCAGAGCTTCCTGGCACCAGAGTCCACCATCTGCCACAGAGACAAACAGCCAAGGACACCCATCTGTGAATTCTCTTATCTCACTCAGCAGATAGCCTCACAAGGCCAAATGCAGACTGGTGGGAAATCACGGGCAATCAAGGCTACAGGCCCCCCTCTGCTACCTAAAACCCCAAATAAAAACCCCTACCTGGTTTCTCAACAGGGAACTAGCAATTCTTAAGGCATTAGCCATTGCTTTGCTCCCTCTGCCTGGCAAAGAAAATAAAGTCTTTCCTTTCCATTCAAGACTGTTCTTGTTATTTGGATTGGTACTGAGTTCACAGATGAGACTTTTGGTAACAGTAACTTTTTACTTGTTCCCTCACCAATTAAGTAATTCAATAAAATCTATTCATTTTATATCTATACGACAGTAATGATTTTACCTTTAAAAAAAAAACTATCCTTGAATAATTTACTGCTTAATGGGTCATCACAGATGAACACAACTCTGTAACCACCATCCAGTGAAACAGAATGCTATTAGCACTCCAGAAGCCCCCCTCATGCCCCTCCCAACAAATACCCCCTCCCTTCTTCCCAAAGGAAACCATTATCTTGACTTCTAACACTAGATTATTTTTACATTTTTAAAACTTTAAATAACTAGAGTACTATAGTATGTATTCTCTTCTGTCTGGCTTTCATTCAGCATTATAGCTTGATATTCACTCATACTGTTGGGAGTAGCAGCACATTACTCTATGTGAATACATCATAATTTATTTATCCATTCTACTATTGAACATTTGAGTTGTTCCAGTTTTTGGATATTAAGGAGAATGCTGCTATGAATATTCTTGTACTTGTCTTTTGGTGGAGAGAGAGAGATATATATATGCTTATATATGTATTTGTTGTTAGTGCCAATGAGTAGTTTGTGACTCCTAGTGACCCTGTGTACAGCAGAGCAGAACCCTGCCTGGTCTTTTTGTGCCAACCTCTCATCTTCCAGTGCTGTATCAAACACTCCTCTGTTGCTATTCATAGGGTTTTCATGCCATTATTTTTGGAAGTGAGTGGCCAGGTTCTTCTTCCTAGTCTGTCTTAGTCTGGAAGCTCCACTGAAACCTGTCCACCATGGTTGACCCTGCTGGTGAAATCCTAGTGGCAGAGCTTTCAGCATCACAGCAACATGCAGTATGACAATCGACAGATGGGTGGTGTAGTTCCCTGCCAGGATAACAAACCTGGACCTCTGCAGTGAGAGCGCCACTTAACTACTAGACCACCAGGGCTGGTTTTATATATATATATATATATATATATATATATATATATATATATTCATGAAAAATAAAACCTGACCCCCCCTTATTTTATTCACAAACGTAATAGCATCTGCATTATTGATCTAAATGTGAGTGGTAAAACAATACAGATTCTGGATCAGCAGAGTCCAATAGAATATATCCATTCTGTAATGATGGACATATTGTATACCTGTACTGTCCAGTACAGTAGTCACTAGCCATACGTGGCTGTTGAGCACTTTAAATGTTGCTAGTGCAACTGAAAAACTGAACTTTTAACTTCATGTCATTTTAATTAATTTAAATAGCCACATGCAGCTAGTGCCTCCTCTATTGGACATTGCAGTTCTAGAAGTAGGGCTATCAAAAATAGGAGTATCTTTGGAATAGGGAAAGGTGTTTTTTTCCTTTTAAAGGTTACGGAAAGCACTAATCATAAATTTTAAAGAACTTGATAAATTAGACTATAAATTAAACCACAATGCATTAAAATGAGGATTTTTTTAAAAAAGTGAGGATTTTCTGTTTATCAAAATATCATTAAGAGAGTTCAAAGGCAAGACACAGAGTGGGAAAAGATATTTGCAACACACTTAACTGGCAAAGGACATATCCAGAATATAGGAAGAACTAAAAATAAGAAAAAAGGCAGAAAATCTAGTTTAAAATGGACAAGTAACTTGAACAGAAAGATATCCAAATGGCCAATAAACTTTGTTAATTATCAGGGAAATGCAAATTTAAACCACAACGCAATACTACTACGTCCCCATCAGAAGGGGAAACATTAAGACTGACAGTATCAAGTGTTGGTGAGGAGATGGAGTAGTTGATGGTTGGTAAATCTGTATTGTACAACTGCTTTGAAAGACTGTTCAGCTGTAACTACTTAAATTGAACATTTACATCCCTATGAGCCAAGAGTTCCACTAAGAGGTACATAAGACTCTGATTTTAAACAGTATGAGTCTGTCACCAAGAGCATGCTCATCTTTGGATGCCTTCAGAAAATCAGCGTGTGAATCTGAAAGAGAACTGGACCCAAATTTGGAGACCCAGTTGGATGCGCCCCTAAATGGCTTTCAGCGTACAGCCAGCATCCCTTCACCAACAGTCCTCAAAAAGGGAACCTAATTTGTAGTCGAGGGTGGGGAGACACTTAAGGTAACTTTTTTGTGTCTGATATAGATATAGTCAGGCTCCTGAATCCTCATTGAGACTCTTAAGATCCATAGTAAGTTTGAGCAAATGAAATCTGTATCACTCACCAAGGCTGTCATCCCTAACTCCTCTATATTCTTTTTCCATTATTAAAACTTTCCAACAAAGAAAACTCTAGATCTAGGATGCCTCTGGTAAATTATTTCAAAAAATTTTAAAAGAAACAACACCAATCTTACACAAAGTTTTCCAGGGAATAGTTAAAAAAAGGAACATTTAACAACATGATTTGAAAAAGCAGCATAACTCTGACTAAACAAATGAACATTATAGACCAATCACCCTCCAAAGCATGCACTTAAAAATCTACAACAAAATATTAGCAACAAATCCAGCAGGGTATTGAAATGATCATATAGCATAACCAAGTGGAGTGTATTCCAGAAATACAAGGTGGTTTATCAGGTAAAAATCAAATCAATGTAATTCACCACATGAACATGAAAGGAAGGAGAAAAGACATATAATCATCTCTGTATATTCAGTAAAATCATCTAGTAAAATTCAACATTGATTCAGGAGAAATTTTCTAAAAAATCTCTTTTAGCAAACTAGGAAGACAAGAGGGACCTCTTTAATTTGATTAGACATATCTATAAAAGATCATAGCAAATATCATACCTAATGTGAATTACTGAAAACTTTTCCCCTGAGATCAGGAATGAGACAAAGATGCCCACTAACGCTACAACATCATATTACACAGAAAAGCATCTTCGTGACCTTGTGACTGGCAAAGCTTTCTTAAACAGGACATCAAACATTCTCCCCATAAAGGAACGCACTGATAAAGCAAACTTCATTACAAAACTTTACCTTGAGGGCGCGGGCCCCAAGGCCGAGTGGTTAAGCTCACGCACTCTGCTTCAGCAGCCTAGGGTTTCCCTGCTTTGGATCCTGGGCGCGGACATGGCAGCGCACGTCAGGCCATGCTGAGGTGGTGTCCCACACAGCACAACCAGAGGCACTCACAACCAGAATACACAACTATGTACTCCGGGGGCTTTGGTCGGGGGGAGAGGGAGGGGGTGGGGGAGGAGGAAGGAGGAGGGGGAGGAGAACAAGAACAAGAACGGAAAATTGGCAACAGATGTTAGCTCAGGTGCCAATCTTTCAGAAAAAAAATAACTGGAGAAACTGACAGATATTTTTTAAAAAAACTTTACCAAAAGTTTATTAAAAGACACTATTTTAAGAGAATGAAAGGCAAGCAGTTGAGTAGGGGAAGATAATTGCAATTCTTAAATATCTACAAAGACTTGAATTCATGAAATATACAGGACTCCTGAAAATCACTAACAGACAACATAATAGAAAAATTGGGATGAAACATGAATACACAAAAAGGATATCAAAATGGAAAAAAAGAGTAGGATATCCAAATGGCCAATAAACATAGGAAAAGGTGCTCAACTTCATCAGGAAATTATAAAATAAAACCATAATGAGATACCAACTCACAGCCACCGGATTCATTAAAGTAAAAGGCAACACCACGTGTTTGCAATGATGAGGGAAAAATGCAGAACATAGACTACTAATAGAATTGTAAATTGGTTCAATCACATTATAAAATTGATTGGCAGTATTAAATATTAAAGCTGAAATTTGTACATCCTACTACTCAGCAATTTCACTTCTAGTTCCAACAGGTATGGATACATATATTTTCCAAAACATACACAGAAAAGTGTTCATAAATCTAAACTTTTTATTTTCTAGGAGGATAGTAAACATCAACTAATATTGGGCTTTGAGAAATACTAATGCATGTGGTGCATTTCTATACTAATCACTAGAATAAGGATAATAGAATAAGTAACTTCTGCCTGGAAGAGAGAAAAAAGATAGAATGATTAAAGTTATCAATCCAAAAGGATTCAAGGACAGAGAAAGGGGAGGGGATAGAGAATAGACAGAACAAATAGGAAGCACAAAATAAGATGATCTATTTAAATATAAACATATAATTACTTAATTCAGTGTAAATGGACTAAATCATCCAGTTAAGCAACTTCTTAGAGTGGAAATAGGAAACATTATTTAGTTGTAGGCTTTTTATAAGCAAAACATCTAAAACCTAAGAAACACTGAAAGGTTGAAGTTGAAGAGAGATTTCACAGAAACACTGACAACAAATCAAATCTTAAAACCTTCCAACAAAGAAAACTCTAGCTCTAGAATGCCTCTTTGGTAAATTATTTTAAAAAATTTTAAAAGAAACAACACCAATCTTACACAAAGTTTTCCAGGGAATAGTTAGAAAATAGTACCTAAATGAGTAGATCAGGGATACAGACTTTGGAATCAGCTCCCTGTGCCGGGTTCCCCAAAGCTGGCAGGAAGTGGGCAGGAACATTAGGGATACGCCCTGTGGCTGCAGAGGCTGCTCTGGCTGAGCCACTCTGGCCCCGACTTTGGCGCCACTGAACGCTGAAGATTCCTGCCATTTTCTCTTGCATTTGCCACCAGCTTTCCTAGCAGCAGCTCTTCTCTACATAGCAGGGACTCGTGCCTGAATTGGAGCACAGTCTCTACAGGTGACGGCTTTGGTGCTCATCAGTAGCAATTATTTATGATTATAAAAATAAAACCTTTAAACAACAATATCAAGAAAAAAATTTCCATAAAGGGAGCATTTCCTGTCCTCTGCGCTCTAGAATAGGCCCTCAGGATGCAGAGAAAAGAGACACAGTCCAGGATTTCAGTGTTAATGCAGCTGAAATTTCAACAATAAAGAAGGAAGTAAAATGGAGCTATTTCCTCACTGTGTTTATGGCAGGCCACTGGCTGATATGTCTTTCAGTTAATTTCATAAGCGTTTATATAGTCCATAAAATATCTTCTGTATTTGTTACAAATATTTACTCACTTGTCCTCATAGCAACTTAAAAGAAAGGGATTATTACTAATGTCATTTTCCAAAATAGAAAACTAAGGCACAGCATGTTTCCCTAATTGGAACAGGACCTCATGGTTGTAATTTTCAGAGCTAGGAATAGAACTTGGCATTTTGGCTCTAGAGTTTACGAGCTTAACCACTGTATTATGCCACCTCATTCTAATTTTAATGGGAATGTGCAGGTTGTTGATTTTTCATCTCAGTCATTTTTATATTTTCCATTTATCTTCTGAGGGTCATGCTTTCCTTCACCTTTGTGACTGTAGGGAATCTGTATATAATAGTTATTTGCAAGTCTTTGTCTACTAACTCTTTCATAAATATCACTTATCGGTGGGTTTTTATTGATTGATTTCTTTCCTTGTTATGAATTGAGTTTCTCAGCTTTGTTGCGTGCCCTGTAATTTTGGACTGGAGGCTAGATATTGAGAATTTTCTGTTGTTGGTTGGTAAATTTTTTTGTGTTTGTATTAGTTAGGGTTCTTCAGAGAAACAGAAAAATAGGATATATGTAGCTATATATAAGAGGAGATTTGTTATGGGAACTGGCTCACACAGTTATGAAGGCTGAGAAATCCTGATTTGCCATCTGCAAGCTGGAGACCCAGGAAAGCTGGTGGTAGAATTCAGTCCAAGGCTGAAGGCCCAAGAACCAGGAGTCCAGATATCCAAGGGCAGGAGAAGATGGATGTCCCAGCTCAGAGAGAGAATTCACCCTTCCTCCACCTTTTTGTTCTGTTTGGGCCCTCAGTGGATTAGATGATGCCCACCCACATTGGTGAGGGCACATCTTTACTCTGTCCACCATACAAATGCTAACTTCTTCCAGAAGCACCCTCTCAGAAACACCCAGAAATAATGCTTTATCAGCTATCTGGGCATCCCTTAGCCCAGTCAAACTGACATAAAATTAACCATCAAAGTATTCCTTTAATTATTTTTGGACTTTGTTTTGTAATGCAGTTAGTTAGAAAAGTTTGGTCTTTTTGAGGGTTCTTTTAGATACTATGACTCATCAGGTAGGAGGTTTTCCACTGTAGCTGCTGGGGACACAAATTCTTCCTGGCTCCAAGTGACCCCAAGATTGTTCAGCCTGCTTCTTTCTGGTGGCTCTTACCCAGTCTGGGTAGTTTGCTCACGTGCATACACTGATCAGTGCGTGAGCAAGGAGTCAAGCAAACACCCACAAGAACTTTCTTGTCTCTGTGCAGCTCTCTCCTCTTTGATACTTGAACCCTAGATTTCTAGCTGCCTTTCCCTCTTCAAATTCTCAACCCTATTTCCTTAACTCAGGGGTAACTCCACCCTCTACCTGGACCCCCTTCTCACTGTGTCCTGGAAGCTCTCTGCAGGCTCTGAGCTGTGGCCGCTGTGGGGACCCCTCACTTGGTTCCTGCCTCCAGACACTGTCCTGTGCTCCTATTGTCCAGTATCTGAAAATGTTTGGTTCATGTATTTCATCTGGCTTTTTACTTGTTAGATGCTATAGGCAAGTCTGGTTCTTATTATTCTATCATAGGCATAAGGGTTGTAATCCAGATTACATACCCGGCTCCAGGTATATAATCTGAAAAAGAGAGAGAAGAAAGAATGAAGGGAAATAAAAATAGACTCATAGAAATGTGAGTCACCATTAAGCACACCAATATATGCATAATAGGAGTACCAGCAAGATAGGAGAGAAGAGAGGAGAAAAATATTTTGAGGAAATGATGACTGAAAATATCCCAAATTTACTGAAAAATAATGACCTACATATTCAGAAAACTCAACAAACTCCAAGTAGAATAAACACAAAGAGATCAATAATTAGACACATCACATTAAAAATGTTAAAAGCCAAAAACAAGGAGATAATCTTGAAAACGGCAAGAGAAAAACAACTGGTCACTTATAAAGGAAACCTAATAAGAGCAAGAGCTGACTTCTTATCAGAAACAATGGGAGCTAGAAAGCAGTGGGATGACATATTCAAAGAGCTCAAAGGAAAAAAACCTGTCAACCAAGAATCATATATTCAGTAAAGCTATCTTTCAAACATGAAGATGAAACAAAGACATCACCAGATAAACAAAAACAAAGAGTTTGTTGCTAATACACCCACCTTGCGAGAAACATTAAAGGAAGTTCTTCAGGTGGTAATTTGAATCCACATGAAAAAACAAAGAGCACTGGAAAAGGTAATTATGTAATTATAAAAGATAGTATATATGCATATTTCTTATCCTTCTCTTAACTGATTTGAAAAGTAATTCTATAAAACAATATGCATATAATTTGTTGTTAGGCCTAACATTTAGAAATGTTCTGTATTTGTCAATAACAGCACAAAGAAGGTGGGTGGAAGCAAAGCTGTATTGGGCTAATAATTCCAGATGTTAAATGGAATCCACAGGGACCAGTGAAGAGAACCAGAAATGATCAATAATGTGGTTTATCTAAAAAAGCTACAAATATTTACTTGTTCTCCTTTCTTTTCAAAGCTTCTTTAAAAGTTAAAACATTACATAAGATAATTATAGCAATGTACTGTTGGTTTTATAACATTTATAGATGTAATATGTATAACAATAACAGCACAAAAGGGGTAAAAGAGAATAGAGTTATATAGGAGCAGTGTTTCTATTTCTCACTGGGATTAAGTTAGAATAAATCTGAAGCTGATTTTGATAAGTTAGGATGTATAAGGTAAGTCCTAGAGGAAGCACTAAGGAAATAAGTTTAAAAATCATAGTGAAAAAAGATTATAGAAATTAAAATGCTATTTTAGAAAATATCTAATAAATGTAAGAGAAAGCAGTAAAAGATGAATAGAAGAACAAAAAATAGGTGAGACAGAGAAAACAAAAAGTAATGTGTAGTTGTAAATAAAACTATATCAATAAACATATTAAGTGTGAATGGATTACATAACACAGTCAAAAGGCAGAGGTTGTCAAATTACATAGAAAATGAGATCCAACTCTATGCTGTGTACAGGAGATACGTGTTAGAGTCAAAGATAGAAAACAGATGGAAAGTAAAAGGATGAAAAAACATATTGCATGCAAAGAGCAATCAGAGTAAAGCTGGAGTGGCTATACAAATACCAAAAAAAGTAAACTTTGAAAAAAAATGTTACTAGAGATGAAGGACATTTTATAGTGATAAAAGAGCCACTGCATCAAGAAGATAAAATAATTCAAGGTAGGTGAAGCAGCCTGCATTTCTCCCAGCAACGTGTGAGTGTTCTGGTTGTACTATATCCCTGTCTGCAGTTGATATTGTCAGTCTTAAATTTCAGGCATTCTGGTGTGGTGGTATCTCACTGTGGTTTTAATTTGCATTTCCCAAATAACTAATTTTGAATAGCTCTCCACGTACTTAATTGACATTTGTGTATCTTTTTTGATGAAGGGTTCAAATATTTCTTGGGGGGGTTGTTTGTCTCCTTATTTAACTCTGAATGTTCTTTATATATTGTGCATTAAAGCCCTTAATCAGAGAAAAAAAGAAGACATAGCTAAAAACATAAATGCACCTAATAACAGAGCGGCAAATATGTGAAACAAAAATGGACAGAAATGAAGGGAGAACTAGATAGTTAAACAATAATAGTTGGAGACTTTACTATCCTGCTTTCAATAATGGATAGAACTAGGCAGAATATCAACAGGAAATGGAAATTTGAAGAACACTATAAACCAAGCAGACCTAATAGACATCTATAAAACAATTCCTCCAACAGCAGCAGAACACTAAGCTCAAGGCCACATGGAAAATTCTCCAGGACAGACTACATGTTTGCAATTTAAAAAACACCTCAGTAAATTAGAAGGCTCGAAATAATCCAATGTGTGTTCTTCCATACAATAGAATGAAACTAGAAATCAGTATCTCAGAAATATGGAAAACTCACAAATATGTGGATATTAAACTACATGCTTCTAAAAAATCAATGGGTCAAAGAACAAATCAAAAGAGATACTGGAAAATACTCTGAGATGAATGAAAATGAAGAAATAATAAACCAAATCTTATGGGATACAGCTAAAGTAGTCTTTAGAGAGAAATTTATAGCTGTAAATGCCTATACTAAAAAAGAAGAAAGACCTCAAATAATAACCTAACCTTCTACCTTAAGACACTGGAAAAAGATCAAACTAAAACTAGAGGAAGCAGAAGAAAGAAAATAATAAAGGTTAGCACAGAAATTAATGAAATGAAGACCAGAAAACGTTAGAGAAGATCAATTAAGTCAAAAGCTGTTATCTTAAAAGACCAACAAAATTGACAAATCTTTAGCTAGATTGACCAAGAAAAAGAGAGAAGACTCACATTACTAGAATCATAAGTGAAAAAAGGGATATTACTACCACTATATAGAAATAAAAAAGATTAGAGAGGGATTTTAAGAAAAACTGTATACTGGGGTTGCCCAGTGGCATAGTGGTTGGGTTTGCGTGCTCCACTTTGGCAGCCTGGGGTTTGCAGGTTTGGATCCTGGGTGTGGACCTATACACTGCTCATCAAGCCATGCTGAGGTGCCGTCCCACATAGAATAATTAGAAGGATGTACAACTAGGATATACAACTATGTATTGGAGCTTTGGGGAGAAAAAAAAGAAGATTGGCAACAGATGTTAGGTCAGGGCCAATCTTCTTCACACACACACAAAAAAAGTATACCAAGCATTAGAGAACTTAAGATGAAACAGACAATTTCCTAGACAGTCCAAAAGTACCTAAATAGACTCAAGAAGAACTAGACAATCTGAATAGATCTATGACAAGAAGAGAGACTGAATTAGAAAATTTTTAAAAACTGCACACACACAAAACCTCAGGCCCAGATGGTCTCACCACTGAATTCTACCAAACATTTAAAGAATTAATACCAATATTTGAAAGCTCTTCCAAAAAGTAGAAGAAACATTTCCCAACTCATTCTATGATGTCGGTGTTACCTTGATATCAAACCAGACAAAGACAACATAAGAAAAACACCAATATCTGTTATGATATTCTATGCTATCCTATACATATACTATTATGAATATGGGTGCAAAAATCCTCAATAAAATACTAGCTACAAAATTCAGCAACTTATAAAAAGAATTATACAGTATGAATAAAACTTATTTATCCCAGGAATGCAAGGTGCATTGAACATCCAAAAATTAACGAATGTAAAACACCATGGCAATAAAATAAAAAAATAAAAACTGCAAGATCATCTCAATAGATACAGAAAAAGCATGAGGCAAAATCCAACACTCTCATGATAAAAGCACTCAAAGATACAGAAATAGAAGGGAACTTCCTCAACTTGATAAAGAGAATCTACAAAAAAACCTACAGCTAACATCATAGTTAGTGGTGAAAGACTGGATGCTTCCTCCCTAACATCAGGAACAGACAAGGATGTCCACTATCGCCACTTCTATTCAACATGTACTGGAGGTTCTGGCCGTAGAAGTTAGGCAAGAGAAAGACACAAAAGGCCTCCATGTTGGAAAGGAAGAAGTACACTATTTCTATTTGCAGATGACATGATCATGCATATAGAAAATTTTAAGGAATTCACTAAAAACTATTAGAACTAATAAGCAAGTTTAGCAAGGTTACAGGATATAAGATCAATATACAAAAATCAGTTGTATTTCTATACACTTGTAATAATCTGAAAATGAAATGAAAACAATTCCATTTACAATACCATCAAAAAGAATAAAATATTTAGGAATAACTTTAATAAAAGACATGTAAAACTTAGACTTTGAATACTACAAAACTGTTGAAAGCAATGAAAGATGATCTAATTAAATGGAAAAATATTCCATGTTCATGGTCTGAAAGACTTAATATTGTTAAGATGCCATTATTCTCCAAAGAGATCTACAGAGATAATCCAAACTCTATCAGAATCCCACCTGACTTCTTTGTAGAAATTGACAATCTGATTTTAAAATTTACACAGAATTCCACGAGACCCACAGCAGCCAAAACAATATTAACAAAAAGAATATTGAAGGAGGACTCATATTTTCTAATTAAAAAAATCACTACCAAGCAATGGTAATCAAGACAGTGTAGTACTAGCATGAGGATAGATACAGAGATCAATGGAATAAAGTTGAGAGCCCGGGAATAAACCCATGTGATTTTTGACAAGAGTGCTAAAGACCATTCAATGGGGAAAGAATATTCTTTTCAACATATGGTGCTTGGACAACTGGATTTCCATGCAAAGGCATGAAGTGTGACTCCTACTGCGATATTGTGATTTATAAGAAACATATATATTTGTTCATTCAGATGACTGAAACATACTTCTCAGATATATTTGGCCTTCATCCATAGTTCCTGACTCTCAGCTCCCAAATCCCTTGGAATTTCCTGAGCAATAAGACCCCATCCAAGGGTAGGGGCTGTTTGCCAGGAGAACCAGCCATGTGATCAGAGGACTGGAACTTTCAGTCCCATCCCCTGATTTCCAGGGAGGGAAGGAGGGCTTCGTTGAATCAGTTGCCAATGGCCAGTGACTTAGTCAACATGACTATGTAACGAAGCCTCCATAAAACGCCCCCCTTTTTTGGAGAGCTGCTATATTGGGGAACCAGAACTCTTCCATGTGCCACCATGCTGGGTCCAAAGCTCCACGAGGGCAGAGGCTCTTCTGTTCAGGACTTCACCCTATCTATCCATCTGGCTGTTGATTCATATCCTTTAATATCCTTTGTAGTAAATCGGTAATCTAATGAGCAAACGAGTTTTCTTGAGTTTTGTGATTTTTGACAACTGTGCTAAAGACCATTCTAGAAAATTAATTGAACCCAAGGAGGAGGTTGTAGGAAGCTCTGACTTATAGCCAGTCAGTCAGAAGTACAAGTAACAACCTGGACTTGCAATTGGCATCCGAGATGGAGGGGGTCATTGGAACCTCCAGTTTGTACCCGATTGGTCAGAAGCACAGGTAAAAACCCAGGCATGTGACTGGGATCTTACGCGGAGGACAGTCTTGTGGGACTGAGCCCCCTCCCTATGGAATCTGATTGTATCTTAGAGTAGACAGTGTCAAAATTGAGTTGACTTCTTGGATACCTTTGGCATCTGAGAACTGCTTGTTGCTGTGGGGAAGCCTCTACACACACATATACTGGAACTGGGTCCAGCAACCCTGTGCACCTACTAACACTATATAAAAATGAACTCAAAATGGATTAATGACCTAAATATGAGAGCTAAAACCACAAAACTCTCAGAAGAAAATGTAAGAGAATCTTCACGACTTTGCATTTGGCAATGGATTCTTAGATGTAACACTAACAGCAGAAGAAAAGAAACAAACAGAAAAATTGGACTTTATCAAAATTAAAAATGGTTGTGCTTCAAAGTGTACTATCAAAAAAAAAAAAGATAACTCACGATGGGAAAAAACAATTGCAAATTATATATCTGACAAGAGACCAGTATGTAGAACATAAAAGAATACACAACTCAACAAAAAAAGACAACCCAATTGATAAATGGGCAAATTATCTTAATTGGCATTTTTCCAAAGAAGATATACAAATCGCCAATAAGCACATGAAAAAATGCTCAACATCACTAGCCATCAGGGAAATACAAATCAAAACCACAGTGAAATTCCACTTCACATCCACTAGGATGGCCAGAATAAAACAGAAAATAGGTGTTAGTTAGGATGTGGAGAAATTGGAACCCTCATACACTGCTGGTAGGAATGTAAAATGGTGGAACAAATTTGGAAAATCATCTAGTAGGTCCTCAAATGGTAAAACAGAGTGACCGTACTATCAAGCAATTCCACTCCCAGGTATATAGCCAAGAGAAATGAAAACATACGTTCACACAAAAACTTATACACAAATGTTTATAGCAGCTGTAATCATAATAGCCAAAAGGTAGGAAAAACTCAAATGTCCATCAATTGATGAATCAATAAACAAAATGTACTATATCCATACAATGGAATGTTCAGATATAAAAAGAAATGATATTAAAAGGATACAAAAATGATATAAAAAAGATACCTACAACATGAAATAGACCTTGAAAACTTTCTTAAGAAGCCAGTCACGAAAGATGATGTATTATGCGATTCCACTCATTTGAAATGTCCAGAATGGGTAAATATATAGAGCCATAAATAGATGAGTGGTTGCTTAGGGTTGGGGGGTATAGAGGGAGATAGGACAGTGACAGCCAAAGAGTATGGGGTTTCTTTTTGAAGTGATGAAAATGTTCTAAAATTGCCTGTGGTGATGGTTGCACATATCTCTGAATATACTAACAACTATTGGCTTGTACTTTCTAAATGGGTGAATCATATGGTATGCATACTCAATAGCTTTAAAAGTTCATGTACAGAATTCCATGCGAACATAAGTTTTCCATACTTTCTAACAGACGCCCAGAGTGCAATTGCTAGGTCATATGGTAGTTGTGTTGTTCGTGGTCTTAGGAGGAAATTGTTCAGTCTTTTACCAATAAGTATTAGGTTAGCTGGAGGGTTTTTCTAGATGTTCTTTATCAAGTTGAGGAAGTTCTCCTCTATTCCTATTCTTCTGAGAGTTATTATATTTGGGTGTTTGATTTTGTGAAATGCCTTATCTGTATCAATTGATATGATCATGTGACTTTTCTTATTTAGCATGCTATTAGAAAGGATTACATTGATTGGTTTTCAAATATTAGACGTGTCTTAAATTCATGGAAAAAACCCCACTTGATCATGGTTTATAACCTTTTTAATATATTGTTGAATTCCATTTGCTATTATTTTGTTATGGACTTTTGTTACTTATTCATGACAGATATTGGTCAGTTTTCTTTTCTTGTACTCTTTGGTTTTCATATCAAGGTAATACTATCTTATGAAATGAATTGAGAAGTGCTCCCTCTTCTTCTGGTTTTTGGAAGAGAGTATATAAAATTCATGTTAATTCTTCCTTGACCATTTAGTAGAATTATCCAGTGAAATAGTCTGGACCTTGAGATTTCTTTTGAGGGAGATTTTCAATTATGAATTAAATTTCCTTAATAGTTATAGAACTATTCAGATCGCATTTCAAGGAATTGGTCTATATCATCTAAGTTGTCCAATTCAAGTCTGTAGAAATGCTTGCTGTTTCGTATTTTATGAGCTGGTCAGTCAGCTGTGACTAGAAGAGATTCAGAAGAGGCTCAGGAAAAAAAAATAAGGTTGATTATACTCACAGGTCCTAGAGACAGGAGGCATGGCCTGCTACGCAGGGCCACATAGGAAAGACACCAGGGTGGGCAGGAGCATTCAAGGTCTTTGACAGCCTAATTCTAGCTTTCATTTACAAAATTATTTTTTCTTTTATCCCATCAGGAGCCCTTTACATAAGCAAGGCTAGTTTCCCCACTGGTCCCTACAGATGCTGCATTTATTCTCCCTCTGAGCCTTTTACTCCTGTTACTCTTATCCTTGCTTTCCCCTTCCTTTCCAGGTATTATGATCCCATCCATCCTTCAGACTTGGATAATAAAGAATTATTTCTGCTCTGAGTTCTTAGAACATAATCTTGATCACTTCATCAAGCTCCTATTTATTAAGGAAGAAACCTGATCTTATGTACACATACACATATATTATGATACATCAGGACCAGGTAGGATTTATTTCAGGAATATAACATGGGTTAACATAAAAATCTAGTCAATGTAGTTCTCTATTAAATGTATGGAGAAAAACCCTATGATCATTTCAATCAAAGCAGAAAGCTGACTATGACAAAATACTACTCCCATTTTTGATAAAAACTCACAGCACACTAGACATCTAAGGGAATGTCCTTATTCTGATAACAGATGTCCACAAACTATAGCTAACATCATATTAAATGGTGAAATACTGAATGTTATCATTTGTATTCGACATTGTACTGGCCTGTGCTACTCAGTGCTATAAGAAAAATTTTAAAAAGATATTACAATTACAAAAGAAAAATAAAATGGCCATTATTTTCAGATGACAATTGTGTATACAGAAAATTAAATAGAATCTACAAAAAAGCTATTAGAAAAAAGTGATTTTAGCAAGGTTACTGGATACAAGGTCAATATACAAAAATCAATTGTACTTCTATGTACTAGTAACAAGTAATTGGAAAATGAAGTTTACAAATTTACAACAGCACAGTGAGCGCACATCACGTCCTCTCATGCCTCACCACTGCACAAGCTTTCTCCCTGTGAAAACCTTTCCATCAATTCCACACACCTGTTGAACTCCTACATTTCTTTCCAGTCTCTCTTCAGGCTTATCACCCTCTTAAAGCATTCTTTCTCCCCATTCCTGAGTAGTTATTAAACTTTAATTCAGAAGGAAATTCTTTTCTTAAAAAAACAAAAAGTAACACACACCTTAAACTGATAAAATTGATACAAGTGGCGCTTTCTTATTGAAACAAGAGTAGGGAGTGAACACAGACCCACAAGTTCCTAAAAAATGGCCAAAGATTGAATGTCATTAATTTGATTAACATTTTTAAAGCAAAGATCCAAAAATTGCTACTGTAATCAGTTTCTTAAAAAATGAGATCTTTCTCCTGCTTTACAGAAAATAACATCCACAGGCATAAATTCCTTCCCCATCTGAATCAGACACACTTATTTGCATTCCCATCTTTCTGTAGGCTTCTCCCTCCAGCCTAAAGTTAAGGTTCATTCCTACACCTATGCTCATAATCCCTCATAACATCTCAGAAAGTTTGTTCCACTCAATGATCTCTTCTTTAATTCACCCTCAACATGTGTACACATTATTGCCTCAATCATTAAAATATAAATGCTCCCTAAATAATTTTCTTCCCTCTAAATACAGCCATCCTTACTTCCCCTGCATTTACTCCTCTTGAAACAGTCTATAACAGCATACTAGTCCTCACCTTCCTATAATAATCTGACAGAAGTCTGACTTGTGTTCACCCTAATTCACTGACATTGCTCTTGCCCAGGTCTCCAATTACCAGGTCTCCTAGTTACCAATTCCACTTTATTCTTTCCCCGTTACTAACACTACTGCCTGTCGGAGGTTCACTTCTCCTTTGGGCTCAGTGACATCACTCTCCTGGCTTTTCTCCTGTCTGAAGTCCCATTCCTTTTCTTCTTAGTCCAGTTCTTTTTTTCCCACAATTGGTTATATATACATATTTTGCTGGGTTTGATCCTACCCCTTTCTCATTCTAATGAATATCTCTGCTGGCCAACTTCAGGTACCATGGTTTTGACCACCAACTATTATTTTATTTACTTCTACTTCTAGTCTTCTGGCTCACATTTCCCTTTTAGACTTTAGAGCCAATTTTACATGCATAAAGTCAAAGCTGTTGACCCCCTGTATTGCCTACTTGATGCATGGCACTCCATCCGTCCAGTTAACCAAGGTAGAAACCTGGGAGCCAATTATTCGAGTGCAAAAACCATGCCCTATGTATTTTACACTAATATTTGTCACATATTCTTCATCCCACTGTCTGTGCTTGAGTTTAGAGCCTCATTCACTAACAGTTAAATGACTGTATGTCCATACTTCTAGGCTTCAGGCTCCTCAGTTGTCTGTAACCTCCTAAATTCATTCTCTACATTATTGCCAGGACAGTTTCCCTCACACCAAATCTGATTCCATAAATTTCAGAATAAAATTCAAATTCCTTAGAATGGGAAATAAGACCTTTGGTTATCTGGCCTCTGCCGCCTTCTCAAGTTTCAACATCTGTCATTCTCCTCATTAATTCTTAGAATTCCTATTATTCTTCCAAACTTGGGCTCTGGCAGCACTGTCTCTGGGTCTCCCCAGGATCCATTCCTTCTTTCGGCATCCTGTGCAGATCTCTACATTGACATTCTGAAACACACTTATCATCGTAATCTTTCTATTTCTCTGTGAAACGACTTCAACATATGATAGTTTGCTTTACTCACTTGATATTCCCTTCAACCCCATGCTCTCGCCCACTCAATTCATGACCTCTTGAAGACAGGGCTTCTTTCTTCTGTACAATTGACAGTGCCCAGAATAGTACCTGGTCCAAACCCGGGGTTAAATGAATATTTACTGTGTAAAACAGGTTTGAAAGTTTGGAATTATTTTCCTTCTTTTATTTTTCTTTGCAGTCTTAAGTTTAAAAACTAGAAAACCACAAGAGGGGAAAAGAGGCTTTTATTTCAAGAAATTACTTTCTTTCCAAGACTGCCACAGGTGATAGGTTCTTTCAACTATTTCTTAGAATTTCTTTTGCAGCCAACTAAAAAAATATTAATAGCTTTAACCTTGATGTGAGTGCCTAAACAAACTGTATGTTTCCTACTTACCTTACCTGAATCTTACATTATATTCACAGCATAGCTAATACAATGATATAATAAGTATATCTTCTAGGCAACAAAGAAAAATAATTCTGAGAACAAAGTTAGAAATTATGTAAAAAATTTGGAAGACTGTCTGGTGTAGTTTGGAAATAACTAGAAGAACAAGGAGGGAGAAAACAGATTTTATTTCTCTTTTTTAATGAAATCCATGCACAAAGTTTGACAACAGGTTAGGAAAAGGCAAATTCCAGAGACTAAGAGGTAGTTTACAGTTTGTTTTTATCTTTTATTTGGTCCTTTGTTCTAAAAATGCATGTATTTTAAGATCAATTCTTTTGTTTGCTATTTAAATGTTATAATAAATATGCTACTAACTTACACAGTTGGTCTGTCTAAGGAGAAATCCAGCACCCCTGTACTCAGTTTTCTCACATTTACATACTGTATATAGCATACAGTGCTATATAAATAGAAAAAAATCCATCTTTTATCTTACAAATGGCCAAAAGCAATACTTGCATTGTGAATTATTTGTCTCAAGATATTTTAAAAAGTGACTGAGAGCTATGAAAGTATTCCCCATATTTATTATACACTCAAGGTTTATCCTTCGGTTTTAATACTTGATAAGGACTAAACTAAAAGTGAAAGTTTTCTCACATTCATTACTTTATTAAATCAATCTCAAGTACGTATTCTCTGATAAGCTTTGGTCTAAGGCTCTCACACATGAAAATCTACTTTCTAGGGGTTCTCTTCAACATGAATTTTATAATGATTGGTAAGGGATGACCTCTGGCTGAAGAGTTTCCCACATGCATTACATTCATAGGGTTTCTCTCCAGTATGAATTCTCTGATGGGCAATAAGTGATGAGCTTTGTCTAAAAGTTTTCCCACACGTATGACATTTAAAGGGTTTTTCTCCTGTATGAATTCTTTGATGTTGAATAAGAGCTGCACTTTGGCCAAAAGATATCCCACATTCCTCACATCGATATGGTTTCTCTCCAGTATGAATTCTCTGATGATTACTAAGGGAGGAGTTACACCTGAATGTTTTCCCACACTCATTACATTTATAGGGTCTTTCTCCAGTATGCATTCTCTGATGTTGAATGAGAGCTGAACTCTGTCTGAAGGCTTTCCCACACACTTTACATTTACACGGTTTCTCTCCAGTATGAATCCTCTCATGAATAATAAGTGTCGAGTGGGAACTTAAGGCTTTACCACATTCATTACAATTATATAATTTCTCTCCAGTATGAATTATTTGATGTCTATTAAGACGTGAAACAGAAGTGAAGCCTTTCCCACATTGATTACATCTGTACGGCTTTTCTCCAGTGTGAATTCTTTCATGTTGAATGAGAGAGGCACTCTGACTGAAGGCTCTCCCACATTCACTACATTTAAAAGGTTTCTCTCCAGTGTGAATTCTTTGATGATAACGAAGGGATGAGCTCGACTTAAAGGTGTTGCCACATTCGTTACATAAATAGGACTTCTTTCTGGAATGATGTCTCTGACACCCAGAAAGGGACGTGCTGCAACTAGATGCCTTCCTACCTGGATTATACTTATGGGGATTTTCTCGAGCATGGATTTTTTGATGTATAAAAAGGCCAGACCTTCTGCTGAAGGATTTGCCACATTCTTTACACCGATAGGATTTTTCCACAGTATGTGTTCTTAGGTGTTTACAAAGGGATGCACTATGGCTGAAGGCTTTCCCACACTGTTTACATATATAGGGCTTCTCTCCAGTATGAGTTCTTTGATGTTGAATAAGAGCTGAACTTTGGCTAAAGGCTTTCAAACATTCTTTACATTTAAATAATTTCTCTCCAGTATGGTTTTTCTGATGTTTACGAAGGGATGAATTGTGAATGAAGGCTTTTTCACATATATTACATTTATAGCGCTTCTCAGCTGTTTTGATTTTTGGTTGGTTAAGTAAATTTGAATTCTGCTTGAAGCTACTTCTTTGTATTTCATATTTTGACGGTATTTTTTCTTTAGCAACCCTCTGCTGCTTAACAAAGACTGATTTCAGGCTGAAATTTTGGCCAAATTCAATAAGGCTTCTTTCTACAGTGAGGATTTTCTTATGGGTCACTGAAATTATTTGTAAACTTTCATTTCTGTCCTGTTTCTTTAATCTGTCTTCATATATGCAGGGTTTTTCTGATATGAAGTTCCAGGGCTCATCCTTTTTGAGTCTTTTCCTTAGCAGTCCCTGAAATGAAGAGTCTTGAGTTTGAGTTGACTTTGTGGTTCTAGGATTGCTCTTACACCCTGAAAAAAGCAAAAACAAAGAAAATGCCAATGATTCATGTTATTGGCTGAAACTAAATGTGTAGAGAGAATAAATATTAATGATACGTAAGTAAGGGCTTGGTATCTGATTAAAAGATAATAGCAAGAGAAAATACGAAAAGTTACACTGTATAAAAACAATAATGAGTGAGGGCTGAAGTACTAGGGTGAATAAAAGAATAAAGGAAGCATTTAAAGAAGGTAAAAGTGTAAGAGTAACCAGGAAAATGGAGACTAGAGAGAAGGGATTAGAGGAGAAGTGTGAATTGGAATGCTGTCTGGTACCCAAAGCCTATGACAGACTCGTAAATTATCTCCATGATATGATGTCTTCCTTCCTTTTCCTACAGGCCAAACTTCTCTGTAGGCTTCAGATTCACTTCAAATGTTAGCTCCTCTGTGCATCCTTTCTTAACTCTGAGCTCCAACAATCCAGTCCCCTCATTATACGACTTACTACAGTATATCATATTGTATGTAAATCCAGAGCCTAAGAGACCTGTGAGACACCATCAAATGGACCAAAATTTGCATTGTGGAAGTCCTAGAAAGAGAAGAGAGAGAAACGGGCAGAGAGATCACTTGAAGACATAATGGCTGAAAACTTTCCAAATTTGATGCAAGTATGAATCTATAAATCATGAAGCTTAATAAACTCCAAATGGAATAAATTCAAAGAGACTCACACTGAGACACACTTTCATCAAACTGTCCAAACCCAAAGCTAAAGAGAGTACACTGAAAGCAGCAAAAGAGAATACTTGCTGTATAAAGGATCTTAAACAAGATCATCAGATTTCTCATCAGAAACTTTGGAGGCCAGAAAGTAGTGGGTTGATATATTCAAAGTACTGAAGGAAAAAAAAATTGTCAACAAAGAATTCTCTAAGTGACAAAACTCTCCTTCAAAATGAGGAAGAGGGGGCCAGCCCGGTGGTGTAGTGGTTAAGTTCGTGCACTCCACTTCAGTGGCCTGGGGTTCATGGATTCAGATCCTGGGTGCGGACCTACACACCACTTGTCAAGCCATGCTGTGGCTGTGTCCCACATACAAAATAGAGGAAGATTGGCACAGATGTTAGCTCAGGGCCAATCTTCCTCACCAAAAAAAAAAAAAGCAAAAGGAAGAAATTAAGATATCCCCAGGTAAACAAAGCTAAGGGATTTTGTCTCTAGCAGGCCTGCCCTACAAGAATTGTTAAACAGAGCCCTTCAAGTTGTAATGAAAGGATGCTAGACAATAACCTGAGGCCATGACAAAATAAAGATCTCTGATAAAGGTAAATGCATGGTCAATATAAAAATTAATACTATTATAATTTTGCTTTGTAACTCCACTTTTTATTTTCTATATGATTTAAGAGATATATGCATTAAAAATGCAGAAAATCAGGGACAAAAAGATAAAAGGCATATAGAAAACCAACAGCAAAACAGCAGGAATTCCTCCATATCAGTAATTACTTTAAATATAAATAGATCAACTCTCCAATTAAAATACAGATATTGGCAGAATGGAAAGAAACAAACGTAATCCAACTATATGCTACTTATTAGAATACTCACTTTAGATCCAAAGACACAAACTAGCTGAAAGTGGGAGGATGGAAAGATACTTCATATAAACAGAAGTACCAACAGAGAGCTGCGGCACTACACTAGTACCAGACAAAACAGACTTAAGAACAAAAAAAGTCAGAAGAGACAAAGAAGGGCGTTATATACTAATGAAAGGTTCGATTCAGCAAGAAAATAATACGATTGAAACGTTTACATGCCTAGTAAGACATCCTCAAAATATATGAAGCAAAAATTAATGAAACTGAAGGGAGAAATAATTTTACAATAATAGTCAGAGATTTCAATACCCCACGTTCAATAAAGGATAGAACAACTTGACAGAAGGGAAGAAAGGAAATCAAGGCCTTGAACAACAAATAAAGCAACTGATCTAATAGATACACACAGAACATGCTACCCATCAAAAACAGAATACACGTCTTCACAGTTGCACATGGGACATCCTCCAGAATAGACCACGTGTCACGCACAAAACAAGTCTCAACAGATTTAAAAATACAGGCATCATACAGGCATTCAACCTCAATGGAATGAAATTAGAAATCACTAACAAGTAAAACTGGAAAACTCACAAATATGCAGAAATTGAACAATACACTCTTAAACAACCAATGTGTGAACAAAGAAATCACAAGGAAAATTAGAAAACACTACAGACAAATGAAAACAAAAACACAACTTATTAAAACTTATGGGGTGCAGTATAAGCAGTGCTAGGAGGAAAATTTATAGATGTAATAAATCTAACTTTACAACTTAATAAACTGGAAAAAGAACAAACTAAACTCAAAGCTAGCAAATGGAAGGAAATAATAAAGGTAAGAGCTCAGATAAATAAAACAGAGAACAGAAAAATAGAATCAACAAAATCAAAACTGGTTCTTTGAAAATAGCTACAAAATTGAGAAAGAAACCTTTAGTGAGACTGACTAAGAGTCAAAGTGAGAAGACCTAAATTACTAAAATAAGAAATGCAAGTGGCAACGTTACTATGGATTCTACAGTCATTAAAAAGATTACAAGAAAGAACTGTGGGCAACTGTATGGACAGCCTAGAAGATATGGACAAATTCCTAGGAACACAAAACTTACCAGACTGAATATGAAGAAAGAGAAAATCTAAATAGACACATAACTAGTAAGGTAACAGAACTAGTAATTAGAAACCTCTCAACAAAGAAAAGCCTTGGACCAAAGGTTTCACTGGCAAATTCTACCTAATATTAAAGAACTAACACCAGTTCTCCTCAAACTCTTCCAAAAAATTGAAAAAGAGGGAACACTTCCTAACTTATTCTGGAGGCCAGCACTGCCCTGGTAACAAAGCCAGACAAAAACACTACAAAAGAAAAGAAAACTAAAGAGAAATATTCCTTATGAATATTGATTTAAAAATCCTCAATAAAGTGCTAGCAAACAGAATTCAGCATCATATTAAAAGGATTATACACCATGACCAAATAAGATTTATCCCTGGAATGCCAGAATGGTTCAACATATGAACATCAATTAACGCATTAGCACAATGAAGGGATAAAACCACATGATCATCTCAAGTGATGCAGAAAAAGCATGACAATATTCAACACCTTTTTATGAGAAAATCACTCCGCGAACTGGGAACAGAACGAAACTACCCCAATGTAATAAAGGTCATATAAGAAAAGTCCACAGCTAACATCATAGTCAATGGTAAAAGACTGAAATCTTTTCCTCTAAGTTCAAGAACAAGACAAGCATGCCCACTTTCACCACTTCTATTCAACATAGCATTGGAACTTTTAGCCAGAGCAATTAGGCAAGAAAAAGAAATAAAAGTATACAAGTTTGAAAGGAAGAAGTGAAATTATCTCAGTTGCAGATAACATGATCTTATATGTAGAAAACCCTAAAGATTCCAGAAAAAAAAAACTGTTAGAATAAACAAATTCAGCAAAGTAGCAGGATAAAAAATCAACACACAAAAATCAGTTGTTTTTATACCCTAACAATGACCAATCCAAAACAGAAATAGAAAAAAGGATTTCATTTATGAAAGCATTAAAAAGAATACTTAAGAACTAACTTAAAGAAGGAGGTCAAAGACTTGTACATTGAAAACTACAAAAATTTTAGAAAGAAAGTAAAGAAGACATTGATAAATGTCACGTGTTCATGGATTGTAAGGCTTAATATTAAGATGGCAATACTGCCTAAAGCAATCTACAGATTCAATGCAATCTCTATCAAAATCCCCATGATGTTTTTTTTTCAGAAATAGAAAAATCCATTCTAAAATTCCTATGAAATCTCAAAGGACCCTGAAAAGCCAAAATAATCTTTAAAAAGAACTAAGTTGGAGGACTCACACTTCCTGATTTAAAAACTTATTACAAAGTTACAGTAATTTAAACAACATGATACTGGCAGAAAGATGGACATATCGGCCAATAATACAAAGTCCTGAAATAAACCTGCACATATATGGTCAAATGGTTTTTGACAAGGTGCCAAGACCATTCAATGAGGAAAAGACAGTCTTTCAACAAATGGTGCTGGGAAAACAGGATATCCACATGCAAAAAAAAAATGAGGTTGAACCCTTACCTAACATCATACACAAAAATTAACTCAAAATGGATCCATGACTTAAATGTAAAACATAAAACTGTTAGAAGAAAACCTAGGGCAAAAGCGTCATGACACTGGATTTTGCAATGATTTCTGGGATAGGACACCAAAAAAGCAAAGGCAACAAAGGGGAAAATACACAAATTGGACTTCATCAAAATCAAAAGCTTTTGTGCATCACAGGACACTACCAGCAGAATAAAAAGGCAACCTACAGGATGGGAGAAAATATTTGCCAATCTTACGTCTGCTAAAAGGTTAATATCCAGAATACATAAAGAACTTCTACAACTCAACATTAAAAAACAAATAACCCAATTCAAAAATGGGCAGAGGACTTGAATAGACATTTCTCCATAGAAGATAAACCAATGGCCAATAAGCACATGAAAAGATGCTCAACATCACTAATTAGTAAGGAAATGCAAATCAAAACCACAAGATACCATTTCACCTCTATTAGCATGGCTATTATATATTAAAAAAAAAAAAAAAAAACCTCGGAAAATAAATGTTGGCAAGGATGTGGAGAAATTGGAACCCTCATGCAATGCTGGTGGGAGTGTAAAATAAAGTGGCCACTGTGGAAAATGGTATGGCAGTTCCTTAAAAATTTAAGCAGAGAATTAGCATGTGTTCCAACAATTCCACTCCTGCATATGTACCCAAAGGAATTGAAAGAACACGAAGAGATATCTGTACAACCATGTTCATAGCAGCATTATTCACAGTAGCCAAAAGGTGGAAACAACCCATATGTCTGTTGACAGATGAATGGATAAACAATAATGGAATATTATTCAGTCTTAAAAAAATGAAATTCTGATAGATGCTATCACATGAACGAACCTTTTACCAAGGGTTGGGGAGGGAGCCAAGTGTATTCATACAGTGGAATATTATTCATCCATGAAAAGGAATGAAGTATGGATACATGTTACAACATTGATGAACCATGAAAACATTATGCTAAGTGAAAGAAACTAAATAGAAAGAGCCACATGCTGTATAATTCCATTTACGTGAAATGTCCACAATAGCCAAATCCGTAGAGACAGAAAGTCAATTAGTAGTTTCCAGGGGTGATGAGGATAGGGGAATGTGGAGTGATCGCTAATGGGTACAGGGTTTCTTTTGGGGGTGATGAAAATGTTCTAAAATTAGGTAGTGGTAATGGTTGAAGGTCTCTGTAAATATACTTAAAACCATTGAAGTGTACACCTAAAATGGTGAATTTTAGAGTATATGAACTATATCTTAATATAGCTGTTTAAAAAAAGAGAGAGAGAAAACAACCATTCCCAGCAACAGTCCCATGTGTTCCTGCCCCATCCCTGCCTCAGACATAAGACTCTGTGGTGAGCAACGGGAGACTGAGAAAAAAGCTAGAAAGTCAGGAGCAACTCTATCAAAGAGCCTGAAGAAGAGCTAAAGCGGCCACCAGAAAGATTAACCCCACTTTGAATTGAAAAATATGAAAAAGGTAACCAAGAAGATGAGAACAGGAGCACAGGAAAGGTAAAGTAGGGCTCTATTTAAATTCCTAGCTCACAACACTAGAAAAACAAAGTAAAGGAAAAGAAAGCCATGGAAGAAAATTATAAGGACAAAAGCATAAATTAGTAATGAAGAGAACAGATACCCTATCCAAATAAGTTTGAAAACCTACTTGAGATAGATAATTTCCTAGATATACAGTTACCAAAATTGACCCCATTAGAATTACAAAGTTGGAATAGACCAATTTTCATTAAAAAATAAAGTTATTAAAGAGCAATCCCACAAAAAACCACTGGGGAATTCTATCAAAATTTGAAGCATCAGATAGTCCCAACATTCTATAAATTATTCCAGTGCACTGAAAAGAAAGGAAAAATTCCTAATTCCTTTTATGAAGGAAAATAATATTGAAACCTTAACCAGATAAACAATACAAAGAAAGAAAACCATACATCACAACATCAATGCAAACATTCTAAAAAAGTTTTTAGCAAACAGATTCTAACACCACATTACTCCAGGAATGCAATGTTGGTTCAATATTAGAAAATCCATTAATATCATATAGTTTTCTCTTCTACCCTGTGACTTAAGACCATAAGTCATGTCCTACTCACCTATAAATCTTCATTATGGCACTCAAATTACAAACACAACATTTTTGTTTTATTAATCTTCCTTAAACACAGCACTTTCATCTTTCTGAACAACGTCAAATACTCTTAGTTAATAGACATACATGTTTGGAACTCTTAAAGAAGTTGCATTACACGATAGTCGGGTTGTGGGGAGGCTTCAGGACCAACCCAAAGAGAGAAGCAGGTAGGCATTGAGTTAGTCTGTGTAAGCGTCAACACATAAGGGGAAGCCAAAGTTGCGAGACAGGAAGGTAGCCAGTTTATGCTTCAAGAAAGAGTCGATAACAAATTGTATGCAATATTGAAAAGCAGTCAAGCATCAGTAATAAGCCAGCCAAGAACAGAACGAGGTAAAGGAGCATTAACATAATGCTAAGAGAGTATAAAACAGAATTTAATAAATATTAAAACTTGGTTAAGGCCATAATTCAATAATTCCAGTTACAATGATATTATATGGTTCATCGAATAATTACAAAAAGCAAAGTTTTAGTTTGCAAAAAGTTAAAATTTAAATAGGTATGTTTTAGAGTACTGTTGGAATGAAATTAGAAGATAAAATGGCCTATTAATAAATCTCTGGCTCTGTTTATTAAAGCGGTTCTAAACAATATCACTTCAGTAGTAATGTATGTTATAGTCCTTAAGACTCTGATCTCGAGGCGGGCCCCATGGCCGAGTGGTTAAGTTCGTGTGCTCCGCTGCAGGTGGCCCAGTGTTTCGTCGGTTTAAATCCTGGGTGCGGACATGGTACCGCTCATCAAGCAACACTGAGGCAGCGTCCCACGTGCCACAACTAGGACCCACAACTAAGAATACACAACTATGTACCGGGGGTCTTTGGGGAGAAAAAGGAAAAAAAAATAAAATCTTAAAAAAAAAAAAAGACTCTGATCTCTTACAACTAAAAGGAATGAGGACTTCTTGGAAGGATGGCTCTTTTATGGCCTATGAAGTATGTATGAGATTTCTTTGCACGGGCTCTGGAAGGTACAAAGTGAGTATGGGACATATTGACATTAATAGAAAGCAAGGATGTGAACAAAGTTCATAGGGTTGGTAAGATACGTATTAAATGCATTAGCATGTTTGCCTACTCTGGTGTGGGATGAGGTGCGGAATAGGGAGGAGAATGGAGTGGGAATATAAGAATGAAAAAATGGACCTTGCACACACCAGTGGGGGAAATGTGTTATAAAGTGTGGGATGAGGTGGGGAATAGGGAGGAGAATGGAGTGGGAATATAAGAGTGAAAAACTGGACCCTGCACACACCAGTGGGGGAAATGTGTTACAAAACAGAATATGGCGAACTCAACCCTCTGCCCTTGAGGTTTTAAAATATGTAATATATATATACTTACATATACATGTTCACACATATGTTTGTGTGTGTGTGTGTGTGTAGGGTTGTGACAAGGGACATAGGAGCCAGCTTAAAGGAGTTTCTGATGGCTAAGTCAACAATTTGTATCTAAAATAATTAGTTAATTAAGTTTGTAAAAAGTCATGAGTCCATAATGATAATAGAAGGAAAAAAGTATAATTCTTAATTAAAAAAATGGGAACTAGATTGATATTTATAAGGAAGTTATTGTTCAGTTTTATGTATGTTATCAAGATGGACAGACGACTACCCATACACAAAGACTGGTACAGTCACCATGAATAAATGGCTTGAAGGGGGAAAAACAGCTTCAAACGTCTCAACATAATAGTGCCAATGAAATAACACTAATCTCTAACAGCATCTTATATACAAGCAGTGTTCAAATATTCCTAATTGTCTCATACATTTTTTCAATTGGGAAACAATCAAGGTTCACCCACTGAATTTGGTTGCTATGTCTCTTAAATCTCTTTTAATCTATAGGTTATAAATGTAATCTGTAACCTGTTGAAGTGAAGGTCATTTGGCCTCTAGAATGTCACATATTCTGGGTGTTACTAATTGCACATCTGTTGTGTGTTTCACACGTGCCTCTATCTCCTGTAAATTAGTAGACGGTCCTAGAGGCCTGATCAGATAGAACCTCAATTACTGTATTATATCCAGAGGCACTAATATCTGTTTACTTTTATAATGTTACAACTGATGAATATGTTCAAGTGGTCTCAGCCTGATACATCTTATAAAGTTCCCCATTAGCTTTACAATTTCATGATTTTAGCAGCTTTTGATAATCACTAACTAGATCCATGATCTCATTATGGGTTACAAAATAGTGATGCTCTAATTCTACCATTTTTCTGCATTTATTAGCTGGAATTATTCTAATAAAAAAACAATCTTCCTTCATAAATTATCTGGTTAGCCTGAGATACGGTTCCTAAAGGAAAGGCAGGAAATTATTTTTTTCCTCTCCCTTTATTTGCCAGTGTTTAAGATAATGACTTGGTTCTCTAGCATCCTCCAAAAGCGACCAATGAAGCTTTTTTTTAAGTATCAACATGAACTTACGAATTTTACCATATTTCATGTTTGGTTGCTTTTTCTTTTTTAATTCTTTGTATTCATTACTCCTTTACATGCTCAAAAATGTCCTATTTATGGCTAATTTGAATTCTATCAAATTAGCTCCTGATGTGACTCATTTGTCTTGGGAGCTCTTCCTTTCCTGTAGGACAAGATATTCTGTTCATCTAGAACATCTCCTTCCCAAACGTAGTAGAATCAGTCATTTTTCCAAGGAGCCCTGGTTCCTGATAATGGAAAAAGGTCTTTACAAAGTGTAGTCTGGGAACTAGAGGTGTTCATTACTACTAGGTTGGTCATTGTTTCAAGGCTTTTTTCAAAGATAAGGCTAGGAGACAACTAATTGGACGTTCACTGATTAACAAAGGATATCCAGATAGCATCTCAAGATGCCTAAAGTCTCATGCTACTACACATCAGAAGGCAGACAGACTTCCCCCTGGGAGGAGGTGGAAATAGGTGAAAACTCTCCGACCCCCGACTCCCGACCCCCGGACAGCCTGGTTCCTACAGGAGGCTCTCTTTCAGCGGACTCCCCCATAGCATCGCCACACACCAAGGGCAGGAGTGTGCACTCACCAGCGGAGTGACGGTGGAAACAGGTGACAACAGCCCTACCCAAGCCGCCCGAGATCACACTTAAGCCCACGGGGAATTCCCCAGGGCCCCACACCCACCGGCAGGGAAGGCCTCCGCTCGCCATTAGCAGGGAGGCCCCGCCCAGAAGCCAGAACACAGAGAAGCTCCTGGCGGGCCCGGCATGGCACCAGAACACAAGCTGCCACTGGGCTCATGGTCTCCAGTGCACGGCTCGGTGCAGAGGGCACCTGGACTTCCCGTAGACATGCTTGGGGACACGGTTGGAGCTCCAGCACCTGGCTCTGCGGCACGGAGGAAGGCTCCGGGGTCCTGCATCTCCCCGGGAGGGAAAGCCTCTGCTCACCATTAGCAGGGAGGCCAAGCCCAGAATCCAGGACAAAGGGAAGCTCCCGGTGGGCAGATCCCCCGGGGCAGCACCAGACCGCAAGCTGCCGCTGGGCTCATGGTCTCCGGCGCACGGGTCGGTGCAGGGGGTGCCCAGACATCCCGTGGACACGCCTGGGGACCAGGTGGAGCTCCAACACCCAGCTCTGCGGTCCGGAGGGTTGCTCCAGGGTCCTGCAACCCCCAGCAGGGAGGGCCTCTGCTCGCCATTGGCAGGGAGGCCCGCCCAGCATTCAGAACACCAGGAAGCTCCCTAGAGCAGAATTCCCCACAAGGCAGCAGCTTACAAGCCACCGCCAAGCCCACGGACTCTGGCCATGTCCCAGACGAGGCAAGCGGCTCCCAGGGATCCTGTGAGAGTGGAGTGGGACAGAGTGGAGCTCTGGTGAAACGGCTACATAGCCCAGGGGGAACTCCAAGTTCCTACAGCAGCCTCAGCGAAAGCCTCTGCACAGCACTAGTGGAGAGGTCCCGACTGGCAATCACAAGGTGGGAAGGCCCTGGGGCAAAAGCAGCACAGCTAGGTGAGCTAACGACAGACTGCAGAAGATACCCATAGCTCTGCTGGGACCTATAGTGGACAAGTGTGATCTGGTGGGCTCTGTTAGGGACAAATCGGCGATTATAGGTGATCCTGCTCCTGGCTGATGGGAAAGCCCACAACACCGCTGCAGACCACAAGGAGGGAGCATGTCTAAGTGGGCTGCAACAGTAGGCACCAGCAGCCTGAGGCCCCCTTGTGATTGCCCCCACAACCGACGACGGACCCCACAAGACCACTGTGACTACGAGGAGGGGTCCAGGCCCAGTAAGTAACAGCTGACAGGGTTCCTGGTTGGTGCAGTCTAAACAGCTGCCCCCGCCCCCCAAACCAGTTGCAACAAGTGGAAGCAGCGACTAAACTCTATCTCTATGTGGAGGCACAAATCCAGGCCATTAAGCAGTATGAAAAAATATATTAAATCTCCAAAACAGAAGGAAAATGATAAGCACCCAGAAAACAATCCCAAAGACAATGAAATCTATAACCTAAATGACGATGATTTCAAAACTGCCATTATGAAAAAACTCAACAAGCTAAAAGAAAATTCAGATAGACAACTCAGCGAGTTCAGGAGCTATGTCACAAAAGAGCTTGACACTATAAGGAAGAACCAATTAGAAATACTGGCGATGAAGAACACAATGGAGGAGATTAAGAAAAATCTGGACTCTCTGAACAGTAGGGTCGATAATATGGAAGACAGAATTAGCAATTTGGAGGATAGGAATATAAAAATGCTGCAGGCAGAGGAGGAGAGAGAACTAAGACTAAAAAGACATGAAGAAACTCTCTGAGAATTATCCGACTCAATTAGGAGACGCAACATAAGGATTATAGGTATACCAGAAGGAGAAGAGAAGGAGAAGGAGGCAGAAGGCCTGTTCAAAGAAATAATAGCTGAGAACTTTCCAAACTTGGGAAGAGAGATGGAACTTCATGTGACAGAAGCCAATAGATCTCCAAACTTTATCAATGTAAGAAGACCAACCCCAAGGCCTATAGTAGTGAAACTAGCAAAAGTCAACAACAAAGAGAAAATACTAAGGGCAGCCAGGCAGAAGAAAATAACTTACAAAGGAAACCCCATAAGGCTATCAGCAGATTTCTCAGGAGATACCTTACAGGCTAGAAGAGATTGGAATGAAATATTCAAAACTCTGAAGGACAAAAACCTGCAGCCAAGAATACTCTACCCAGTGAAAATATCCTTCAAATACGATGGAGAAATAAAAACTTTCCCAGATAAACAGAAGTTAAGGGAGTTCATCACCACAAAAGCTCCTCTTCAAGAATTGCTCAGGAAGAAACTCATTCCTGAAAAATCAAAAAAGGGAATGGGGTTACAAAATCCAGAACAAAGGAGATAAGCAGAAGGACAATAACACAAAGTAACAGCTCTCCATCAGGACAAAATGCAAAAGAACCGGAAAACAAGTGATCAAATGGCGACAGTAGGCCTCCACGTTTCAATAATCACACTAAACGTGAATGGATTGAACTCTCCAATCAAAAGGCACAGAGTGGTAGGATGGATCAAAGAATAAGATCCAACAATATGCTGCCTCCAGGAAACACACCTCAGCCCCAAAGACAAACACAGACTCAAAGTAAAGGGATGAAAGACAATACTCCAAGCCAATAATGAACAAAAGAAAGCACATGTTGCCATACTTATATCAGACAAAGTAGACTTCAAAGCAAAACAGATAAAGAAAGACAAAGAGGGGCAGTATATAATGATAAAAGGGATGCTCCACCAAGATGACATAACACTTATAAATATATATGCACCTAACACAGGAGCACCAAAATTCGTAAAGAAACTATTAACAAAACTAAAAGGAGACATCAACAGCAATACAATAGTAGGGGACCTCAACACCCCATTAACACCAATGGATAGATCATCCAGACAGAAAATCAACAAGGAAATTATAGAATTAAATGAAAAATTAGATGAGATGGACCTAATAGATATATACGGGACACTTCATCCAAAACAGCATGTTACACATTCTTCTCAAGCATGCATGGAACATTCTCAAGGATAGACCATATCTTGGGAAACAAAGCAAGCATCAATAAGTTCAAGAGGGTTCAAATAATATCAACCATCTTTTCTGATGACAATGCTATGAAACTAGAAATCAACTACAAGAATAAAGCTGGGAAAGGGCCAAAAATGTGGAGAGTAAACAACATGCTACTGAACAAACAATGGATTATTGAAGAAATTAAAGAAATCAAATATTGCCTGGAGACAAATGAAAATGAAAACACATCATACCAAACGATCTGGGACACAGCAAAGGGAGTCCTAAGAGGGAAGTTCATTGCAATACAGGCTCACCTCAATAAGCAAGAAAAATCTTACATAAACAACCTCAAATGACACCTAACGGAATTAGAAAAAAAACAAAGCCCAAAGTCAGTAGAAGGAGGGAAATAATAAAAATAAATGACATTGAAACAAAGAAGACTGTAGAAAGGATCAATGAAACAAAGAGTTGGTTCTTCAAAAAAGTTAACAAAATCGACAAACCCTTAGCCAGACTCACTAAAAAAAAAAGAGAGAAGTCTCAAATAAATAAAATTAGAAACAAGAGAGGAGAAATCACAACAGATACTGAAGAAATACAAAGGATCATAAGAGAATACTATGAAAAACTATATGCCAACAAATTGAACAACCTAGAAGAAATGGATAAATTCCTAGACTCTTACAACCTCCCCAAACTGAGTCAGGAAGAAATAGAGAATCTGAATAGACCAATCACAAGTAAAGAAATAGAAACAGTAATCAAAAACCTCCCCAAAAATAAGAGTCCAGGACCAGACGGCTTCTCTGGAGAATTCTACCAAACATTCAAAGAAAAGATTTAATACCTATCCTTCTCAAACTATTCCAGAAAATAGAGGAAGATGGAGCACTCCCTAATACATTCTATGAAGCCAACATCACTCTGATCCCCAAACCTGACAAGGACACACAAAGAAGGAAAACTACAGGCCAATATCACTGATGAACATAGATGCAAAAATCCTCAACAGAATTTTGGCAAACCGAATATAGCAATACATCAAAAAGATTATACACCATGATCAAGTGGGATTTATACCAGGGACACAGGGATGGTTCAACATCCGCAAGTCAATCAACGTGATTCACTACATTAACAAAATGAGAAACAAAAACCACATGATCCTCTCAACAGATGCAGAGAAAGCATTTGACAAGATCCAATATCCATTTATGATAAAAACCCTCAATAAAATAGGCATACAAGGAAAGTACCTCAACATAATTAAGGCCACATATGACAAACCCACAGCCAACATCATACTCAACAGACAAAAACTGAAACCCATCCCTCTGAGAACACGAACAAGACAAGGGTGCCCACTTTCACCACTCTTATTCAACATAGTACTGGAGGTGTTGGCCAGAGCTATTCGGCAGGAAAAAGAAATAAAAGGAATCCAAATAGGCAATGAAGTGGTAAAACTCTCGCGGTTTGCAGACGACATGCTCTTATATATAGAAAACCCCAAAGAATCCATAGAAAAATTATTAGAAACAATCAACAACTGCTGCAAAGTTGCAGGGTATAAAATCAACATACATAAATCAGTAGCATTTCTATATGCTAACAATGAACTAACAGAAAAAGATCTCAAGAACTCAATCCCATTCACGGTCGCAACAAAAAGAATAAAATACCTTGGGATAAATTTAACCAAGGAAGTGAAAGATCTACACAATGAAAACTACAAGACTTTCTTGAAAGAAATCGATGACAACATAAAGAGATGGAAAGACATTCCATGCACATGGATTGGAAGAATAAACATAGTTAAAATGTCCATTCTACCTAAAGCAATCTACAGATTCAACGTATCCCAATCAGAATTCCAATGTCATTCTTTACAGAAATTGAACAAAGAATCCAAAAATTCATATGGGGCAACAAAAGACCCCGAATTGCTAAAGCAATCCTGAGAAAGAAGAACAAAGCTGGAGGCATCACAATCCCTGACTTCAAAACATACTACAAAGCTAGAGTAATCAAAACAGCATGGTACTGGTACAAAAACACATGCACAGATCAATGGAACAGAACTGAAAGCCCAGAAATAAAACGACACATCTATGGACAGCTAATCTTTGACAAAGGAGCTGAGGGCCTACAGTGGAGGAAAGAAAGTCTCTTCAACAAATGGTGCTGGGAAAACTGGACAGCCACATGTAAAAGAATGAAAATCAACCATTCTTTTTCACCATTTACTAAAATAAACTCAAAATGGATCAAAGACCTAAAGATTGGACCTGAAACAATAAGTCTTCTAGAAGAGAGTATCGGCAGCACACTCTCTGACATCAGCTTCAAAAGAATCTTTTCGGACACCATAACCCCTCACATGAGGGAAACAACAGAAAGAATAAACAAATGGGACTTCATCAGGCTAAAGAGCTTCTTCAAGGCAAGGGAAAACAGGATTGAAACAAAAAAACAGCCCACTAATTGGGAAAAAATGTTCACAAGTTATTTATCTGACAAAGGGTTAATCTCCATAATATACAAAGAACTCACACAACTCAACAATAAAAAATCAAACAACCCATTTACAAAATGGGCAGGGGACATGAACAGACATTTCTCCAAAGAAGATATACGCATGGCCAATAGACACATGAAAAGATGCTCATCATCACTAATCATCAGGGAAATGCAAATCAAAACTACACTAAGATATCACCTTACACCTGTTAGAATGGCAAAAATATCCAAAACCAAGAGTGACAAATGTTTTAGAGGCTGTGGAGAAAAGGGAACCCCCATACACTGCTGGTGGGAATGCAAACTGGTGCAGCCACTATGGAAAACAGTATGGAGATTTCTGAAAAAGTTAATAGAAATACCTTATGACCCAGCCATCCCATTACTGGGTATCTATCCTAAGAACCTGAAATCAGCAATTCCAGAAGTTCTATGCACCCCTATCTTCATTGCAGCATTATTCACAATAGCCAAGTCATGGAACCAACCTAAGTGCCCAGCAACTGATGATTGGATAAAGAAGTTGTGGTGTATATATACACGATGGAATACTACTCAGCCATAAAAAAGGACAAAGTCGTCCCATTCACAACAACATGGATAGACCTTGAGAGTATTATGTTGAGTGAAATAAGCTAGACAGAGAAAGAAGAACTCTGTATGACTCCACTCATAGGTGGTAGTTAACATATGGACAAAGAGAACTGATCGGTGGTTGCCAGGGGAAAGGGGGGTGAGGGGAGGGCACTAGGGGTGAAGTGGTGTACCTACAACATGACTAATAATGATGTACAACTGTAATTTCACAAGGATGTTAACTTTTATAACCTTAATAATAATAAAAAAAAGATAAAGCTAGGAAATACTTTTTAAATGAGACTATATAATCATGAGTTCATTCTAACATTTTCAATTCAAATTTAATATTATAACAATTCTACTTAACCTCTTTCATTTTATATTTGCATCTCTTCTCTCATACTGAAAACTGGATCCTAATGATACTAACAAAATTACTCCTTTGTTTTTCTTATATAATTTCAAAATAACAATACCAGTATTATTGTTAAAAATATGAACATGAAAAACAATTTAAGATTTGTTTGCAATTCTTTTTATCCTCAGGCTATGTAACCCACTAGAACATTCACTCAAATTGTCATATTTTAAAGACATAATTGAAATAATTCTTTTCTGTTTTGGTTAAACCATTAACCTGAAACACAATGAGGTTCATTTGTTTAATTTTGCTTTCAATTTTCAGGTATTCTTTTTTCTTGTTTACTTAATTTTATAAGACATTTTCATAGCTCCAAATTCAAAACTATAAAACAAGGTTCTTTCAGAGAAGTCTTGATTCTATCCTTGTCCTCTTCATCTTTTCTTCTTCCCTTACCTTATAGATAACTATATATAGATCTGCATCACCTTCCATATTACATAAAAGTGTGATACTCACTGTTCTACATTCCCCTCCCTTAGTTATATATTATGGAGATCCACAGAGGAATTTACTGAGGTCTTCATTCCTTTTTTACAGCTACCTAGAATTCCACTCTGAGGAACTACCACCATTTATTCAAACAGATTTCATTAACAGACAATTTGGTTAAGTCTGATTTTTAGTTTTCTAATTTTAATACAACTGGAATTTACACTGGTACATGTGAAATCCCCTGTCACATGTACATCAGGATAGAGAGCACTTCCTAATTTACTCTATGGAGCTAACACGGCCCTGATATGACAAACACAATATGAAAAAAAGAAACCGACAGACCGCATCTCTCATGAATATAAATGTAAAAATCCTTAAAATATTAGGAATAGAATTCAGCAATATATAAAAAGAATTATACACCATAACCAAGTGCATTCATTCCAGTGTTGTAAGGCTGGTTTGCTCTTTGAAAAACCAGCATTAATTAACCTACAATATTAACAGGCAAGAAAAGAAAAATCACATGATCCTATCAAATGATATATTAAAAAGCATTTGACAAAATCCAACATCCACTCATGGCAAAAACTCCTAGAAAAATATCTCAATTTGATAAACAGCATGTACAAAAACCTATAGCTAACATTATAGTTAACGATGAAAGACTGAATGCTTTGTACATAAGATTGGGGACAAGGCAAGAATGTCTGCTCTTAATACTCTTATTCAGTGCAGGACTGCAAGTCTAGTCAGTAGACTACGGCAAGAAAAAGAAACAGAAAGTATACAGATCAGGGGGCTGGCCTGGTGGCATAGTGGTTAAGTTTGCAATCTCCATTTCAGTGGTCCATGGTTCACGGGTTTGGATCCTGGGTCTGGACATACACGCTGCTCATCACGCCATGCTGTGGCAGCATCCCACATACAAAATAGAGGAAGACTGGCATGGATGTCAGCTCAGGGACAATCTTCCTCCAGCAAAAAGAGGAAGATTGGCAACAGATGTTAGCTCAGGACCAGTCTTCCTCACACACGTACACACACACACAAAAGGTATACAGATCAGAAAGGAAGAAATAAAACTATTATTTGTAGATGACAATGCATGGAAAATCCCAAGGAATCTACAAAACATCTCCCAGAACTAATAAGAGAGTTCAGAAAGGTCATAGGATACAAGATAAACATACAAAAATCAATATTTCCATATACTAGCAATGAACATGTGGTGGTGAAATTATCACTACAATGCCATTTATAATCGCTCAAAAAATGCTTTGGTGTAAACTTAAAACATGTACAGGACTTGTATGCTGAATACTATAAACCACTGACGAAAGACATTAAAGAAGAGCTAAATAAATGGAAAGATGTACCATATTCATGGATGGGAAGATGGACTTAGTAAAGATCTCAACTGTCCCAAAGTTGATATATGAATTTACTGCAATTCCTATCAAAATCTCAGCAAGATTTTTTTGCAGATAGATAAGATTATTCTAAAATTTATATGGAAGGCAAAGGAACTAGAATAGCTGAAATAACTTTCAAAAAGAAGAATAAACTGGGAACAATCACTCTACCCAACATTAAGGCCTCTATATAGCTACAGTAACCCACAAAATGTGGTGTGGGTGGAGGGATATATATAGATCAGTGGAGGAGAACACCGAGAAATAGGCTCACACAAATATGCTCAACTGATTTTTGACAAAGGTACAAAAGAATTCAGTGGAGGAAAGACAGCTGCTTCAACAAATAATGCTGGAACAACTGAATGTCCATAAGCAAAAAAAGTGAATCTTGACCTAACCCCACTTCTAATACAAAAATTAACTCAAAAAGGGTCATGAACATAAATGTACAATGTAAAACTATAGCACTTCTAGAAAAAACACAGAAGTAAATCTTTAAGATCTAAGGGTAGGCAAAGAGTTCTTAGATTTGACACCAAAGGGACAATTCATAAAAGGAAACATTGATAAATTGGACATCATCAAAATTAAAACTTTTGTTCTGTAAGATGTTTAAGAGGACAAAAGGAAACTAAAGACTATGAGAAAATATTTGCAAACCACATATCCACAAATGACCACGATCTAGACTATATAAAGAACCCTCAAAACTCAACAGTAAAAAAACAAACAATTCAATCAGAAAATGGACAAAAGACACAGACATATCACCAAAGATATACAGATGGCCAATTAGCACGTGGAAACATGTTCAACATCATCAGGGAACGTGCAAATTAAAATCACAATGTTTATCACCATACACATAACAGAACTGCTAAAATAAAAACTAGTGACAACATAAAATGTTGGCAACGATACAGAGAAACTGTACTCATATGTCACTACATTGTGAGTGGAATATGAAATGTAAAATGTTTCCAGTCACTCTGTAAAACAATTTGGCTGTGTCTTCAGAAACTAAACATGCAACTAACATATGATCAGCAATTGTACTCCTGGGCATCTATGATAGAGAAATGAAAACTTATTTTCACAGAAAAACCTGCACATAAATGTTTATAGGAGTGTTATTTGAAATTGTCAAAAACTGGAAACAATCCAGATGTCCTTCAATAAGTGAATGGTTATACAAACTATGGTATATCCATTTCATGGAATACCACTCAGCAGTCAAAAGAAGGAAATAGTGATACACACAACTACTTGGATAAACTTCCAGAGATCTATGATGAAAGAAAAAAACCATTCCCAAAAGGTACACACTGTATAATTCCATTTATATGACATCCTTAAAATGACAAAATTCTAGAAATGGATTAGTGGTTACCAGGGGTTAAGGACAAGGGGAGGTGGGGGACAGGGACAGGTAATAAGAGGGAAGTGGGTATGTCTAAACAATGGGTGACGAGAGGGGATCCTTATGGTGACTGAAGGAATTCTTCTGTCTCTTTACTGTTATCAACATCAATAATTTGGTTGTAATGTTGTACTATAGTTTTGGAACTAGGTAAAGGGACATGAAATCTCTCTGTTCTATTTCTTATAATTGCATGCGAATCTACAATGATCTCAAAATAAACTTTTTTAAACAAGTAAAATT
>NC_060273.1:45805292-45864133 GCF_021613505.1 Equus quagga
AGGCACAGGGAGTCAGGATCCTACAGGGAGGACGGTCTCTACGAGGCAGCGATGTCCAGGGCTTGGTGGGAGGTCCTCAGCTCGCAGGAGAGAGCTCCGGCTCTCCTGGAAGGCTCCCTGGCTGCATGGCCTTGGAGCAGACACCTGAAGCACGAGTGGAGGGAGGTGATCCCATGAAACTGGAAAATCCCTCCAGGGGCCGTGACACTTAGGCTATATGGTGCTAATGTTATGGGACCACCAGGATATGTGGTCCATCGTTGACAGAAAATGTTATGTGGTGCGTGACTGTATTTGTTTCTTCCATTCAGCCTATTGTAAATAGGAGCCCAGAACATCCATTTTTTTTGCAGAGTAAGATTCACCCTTCACTAACATCTATTGCTAATCTTCCTTTTTTCCGTCCCACAAAGCCCCAGGACATAGTTCTGTATAGTTGTAAGTCCTTCTAGTTCTTCTGTGGGAGCCGCCACCACAGTGTGGCTACTGACACACAAGTGGCTTGGTTCTGCACTTGGGAACTGAACCTGGGCCACCAAAGTGGAGCGCACCAAACTTTAACTGCTAAGCTATCAGAGCTGGCTCCAGAACTTCCTTTTTTATGTCTACTTATGCCAAACTCAGGACACCTCAATTTTTGCTGTTTTTTCCCCTATTTTTTTATTGTGGTAAAGTACACATAACACAAAATTTACCATCTAAACCATTTTTTAAAACAATTTTGAATTCACATCCATCTTGGGGCCGGCTCCGTGGCCAAGTGGTTAAGTTCGTGAGCATGTCCATGGCACCACTCGTCAGGCCATGTTGAGGCAGCATCCCACATCCCACAACTAGAAGGACCTGCAACTAAGATATACAACTGTGTACAGGGGGGTTTTGGGGAGATAAAGCAGAAAAAAAAAAGATTGGCAACAGTTGTTAGCCCAGGTGCCAATCTTTAAAAAAAATTTTTTTGAATTCACATCCATCTCATTCTGTTTCTAATCTTCTTATTCAGGACTATTTTTTGGTGAGGAAGATTGGCCCTGAGCTACCATCTGTGCTGGTCTTCCTCTATTTTGTATGTGAGATGCCACCACAGCATGGCTTGCTGAGCAGTGTGTAGGTCTGTGCCCAGGATCTGAACCTATGAACCCCGGGCCACTGAAGCAGAGTGCATGAACTTAACCACTATGCCACTGGGTTGGCCCCATCTAACCCGTTTTTAAGTGTTTAGTTTGGTGGCATTAAATACATTCATAATATTGTGTCACCATCACCAGCATCCATCTCCATAATGCTTTTTATCTTGTAAAACTAAAAGTATTAAAAACTGACTCCCCATTCCCTTTCCCCCAGCCCCTGGCAAGCACCATCCTACTTTCTGTCTCTATGATTTTGACTCCTCTAAGTACTTTATATATGTGGAATCATACAGTTATTTGTCTTTTTGTGACTGGCTTATTTCATTTAGTGTGTTGTCCTCAATGTTTATCCATGTTGTAGCGTATTGCAGAGTTTTCTTCCTTCTTAAGGCTGAATAATATTGCATGTATATACCACATTTTGCATATCCATTCATCTATTGACAGACACTTGCATTGCTTCCACATTTTTGGCTATTATGAATAATGCCACTATGAATATAGGTGTACAAATATCTTTGAGTTTTTGCTTTCACTTCTTTTGGGAATGTACCTAGAAGTGGAATTGCTGGGTTATATGATAATTCTATTTTTAATTTTTTGAGGAACCATGATACTCTTTTCCACATCACCTGTACCATTTTACATTTCTACCGACAGTGCACAAGGGTTCCAGTTTCTCCACATCCTCACCAGCACTTGTTTTCTGGGTTTTGGTTTTTTTGATAGAAGCCATCCTAATGAGTGTGAGGTAGTATCTCATTGTGGGATTTTTTTATTGAACTATAGTTGACATAACCATATTATGTTAATTTAAGGTGTGCAATATAGTGATTTGACATTTATATACATTATGAAATGATCACCACAGTAAGTTTAGTAACTGTCTGACTCTTTACAAAGTTATTACAATATTATTGACTATATTCTCTGTGCTGTATATTACATCCCTGTGAGTTATTTATGTTATAACTGGAAGTTTAGACCGCTTAATCCCCTTCACCCATTTTGCCCAACCTCCCACCCCACTCCCTTCTGGCAACCACTAGTTTGTTCTCTGTAACTATGAGTCTGTTCTGTTTTGTTTGCTTGTTTTTTAGATTCCATATATGATTGAAATCATATGTTATTTATCTTTCTCTGTCTTAGTTATTTTACTTAGCATAATACCTTCTGTGTCCATCCGTGTTGTTGCAAATGGGAAGATTTCATTCTTCTTATGGCTGAGTAATATTCCATTGTATGTGTATATCTATACCACATCTTCTTCATCCATTCATGTATCGATGGACACTTAGGTTGCTTCCATATCTTGGCTACAATAAACATAGGGGGTGCATATATCTTTTTGAATTAGTGTTTTTGTTTTTTTGGGTAAATACCCAGCAGTGGAATTGCTGGATCATATGGTAATTCTATTTTAATTTTTTGAGGAAACTCCATACTGTATTTCTTAGTGGTTGTACCTCTCATTGTAGCTTTTATTTGCATTTCCCTAATATTTAGTGATGTTGAGCATCTCTTCACGTGCTTATTAACCATTTGTATATCTTCTTTGGAGAAATGTCTGTTTAAGCCCTTTGCCCCTTGTTGAATTGCCCATTGTTGAATTGGGTTGTTTGTTTTTTTGTTGTTGAGTTTTAGTTCTCTCTCTATACCAGATATTAATCCCTTATCAGATATATTATTTGCAAATAATTTCTCCCATTCTGTAGGTTGCCTTTTTACTCAGTGGATACTTTGATGCATAAAAATGTTTAATTTTCTTGAAGCCCAATTTGTCTATTTTTAATTTGGTTTTCTGTGACTTTGGCATCATATTCAAGAAATCATTGCCAAATCCAATGTTGTAAATATTTAGTCCTATTTTTTTCTTAAGAATTTTATTATTTTATGTCATACATTGAGGTCTTTGGTTCATTTTGAGTTAATTTTTGTATATAGTGTTAGGTAAGGGTTCGACTTCATTCTTTTGCATACAGATATCCAGTTTTCCCAGCACCATTTGTTGAAAAGACTGTCCTTTCTCATTGAGTGGTTTTGGAACCTTTGTCAAAAACCATTTGACCATGTGGGTAAGGGTTCATTTCTGGGCTCTCTATTCTGTTCCTTTGATCTACATCTCTGCCCATATGCCAATAAAACACCATTTTGAATACCCTAGTTTTGTAGTTTAAGTTTTGAAATCAGGAAGTATGAGTCTACTTTTGTTCTTCTTTTACAAATTGTTTTGGCTATTCAGGGTCCCTTGATATTCCATATGAATTTTAGAATGGGTTTTTCTACTTTTGTGAAAAGCATCATTGGAATTTCGATAGGGATTGCATTGAAGCTGTAAATTACTTTGCGTTGTATTGACATTTTAGCAATATTAAGTCTGCCAATCCATGAAATGGAGTGTGTTTCCATTTATTTACATCTTCTTTAATTTCTTTCAGCAATGTTTGGTAGTTTCCATTGTGCATATCCTTTACCTCCTTGGTTACGTTAATTCCCAAGTATTTTATTCTTTTTGATGCTATTGTAAATGGAATTGCTTTTATAATTTCCTTTTCGTATTGTTCACTGTTAGTGTATAGACATGAAACATATTTTTGTGTGTTGATTTTGTATCCTGATACTTTGCTGAATTTATTTATTAGTTCTAACAGGGTTTTTTTGTGTGTGGAATCTTTAGGGTTTTCTCTACATATGTGATCATATCATCTTCAGAGATAATTCTAACTCTTCTTTTCCTTTTGTTTGTTTTTCTTCCCTACTTGCTCTGGCTAGACTTCTGGTACTATGTTGAATAGAAGTGGTCAAAGTGGGCATCCTTGGCTTGTTCCTGATCTTAGAGGAACAGCTTTCAGTCTTTCACCATTGAGTATGATGTTCACTGTGGGATTTTCATGTATGGCTTGTACTATGTTGGGGGAGTTTCCTTCTATTCCTACCTTTTTTAGTGTTTTTATCATGAAAGGATCTTAAATTTTGTCAAATGCTTTTTCTGCATCAATTGAGATGATCACGTGAGGTTTTTCCCCTTCATTCTGTTAATGTGGTGTATTACATTGATTGATTTTTGTGTGCTAACCATCCTTACATTCTAGGAATAAATATCACTTGGCCATGGTGTATAATCTTTTTAATATATCATTGATATTGGCTTGCTAGTATTTCTTGAGAATTTTTGAATCAATGTTCTTAAGAGATACTTGTCTGTAGTTTTCTGGTAGTATCTTTATCTGGCTTTGATATCAGGGTAATGCTGGCCTCATAACATGAATTAAGAAGTGTTCTTTCATCAGTTTTTTGGAAGAGTTTGAGAAGGATTAGTGTTAATAGTTCTTTACTTACTTGGTAGGATTCATTTGGAGAAGCTGTCTGGTCCTAGGCTTTTCTTTGTTGGGGGATTTTTGATTATTGATTCAATTTCCCTATTAGCTATTGAGCTATTCATATTTTCTATTTCTTCATTTTCAGTCTTTGTAGGTTGTGTTTTTTTAGGAATTTGTCCATTTCATCTAGGCTGTCCAGTTTGTTGGCTTATGTTTCTTCATAGTCCTCTCTTATACTCTTTTTTTATTCTTGTAAAGTTGATGGTAATATCCCTGTTTAATTTCTGATTTTAGTTATTTGATTCCTTTTTTGATTAGTCAGTCTAGCTTAAGGTTTGTAAGTTTTGTTGACTCCTTTGAAAAACCAACTCTTGATGTCACTGATTTTCTCTATGATTTTTTATTCTCTTTTAATTTATCTCTGCTCTAATCTTTATTATTTGCTTCCTTCTACTAGTTTAGGTTTAGTTTGGTCTTCATTTTCTAGTCCTTAAGGTGTAAAATTAGGTTGTAAATTTGAGATGTTTCTTGTTATTTAATGTAAGCATTTATAGCTGTAAGATATCTCTTAGCACTGCTTTCACTGCATCCCATAAGTTTGGGTATGCTGTGTTTTAATTTTCATTTGTCTCAAGATATTTTCTAATTTCCTTGGTCATGTCTTCTTTAACCTTTTTGTTGGTAAGAGTGTATTGTTTCATTGAAAATATGTATGTTTTGAGGTGATGTCAGCATCATGGTGGAGTGAGCCCTTCCCTTGGCCTCTCTCCTCTAAGATACAACCAAAAGGACATTCATTCACCAACAGAGGACATTCACACATCACAAAAGATGTCTGGGAGACCCATGCAGCCATACACCTGAAGGTGGTGGTGGGGCTGGATCCTCTGGAGGAAGTGGAAGCTTATCTGCAGGAGCTCCATGGAGAGAGACGATCCTCGGCAGTGGGATGTGCACAGGTGAAAAGGGCACCCCATCCCTGCCTGGTACTCCAGCCCCAGAACCATCTGGAGCATGGTGTGATGAATATGTTGCAGTGGCGGGGAAAGTGCGCAGCCCCAGGATCACCTGGAGCAAGGCGCAGAGAGCTTGGCAGCAGTGGGAGGGAAAGTGTGCAGGTGAGAGAGGTGCCTCGCCCCCACCTGGTACTCCAGCCCCAGAATCATCTGGAGCACAGTGTGGTGTGCATGGGTAGTGGCGGTAGGGAAAGTGTGCAGCCCCAGGATCACCTGGAGCACAGCGCAGAGAGCTTGGCAGTGGCAGTGGGGAAAGTAAGCAGCTCCAGAATCATCTGGAGCTTGGTGCAGAGCATGGCAGTGGTGGCAGGGAAAGAGCAGGTGAGGAGAGGTACCCTGTGCCCACCTGGCACCCCAGCCCCACTATCGCCTGGTGCACAGAGGGTTGAGTGAGGGAGTGGCGGCTGGGAAAAGGGAAAGTGAACAGTCCTGCAATCACCCAGAGCTCTATACAGAGAGACAAGCAGGGGCTGGGGGAAGGCACTAGAGAAGGAGAGTACCCCTCCCCCTGCCCAGTGCTCAAGATCATCCATCAATCAGTCATTTAGAGAGCAAAGCATTCAGTGGCTGGAGCTGGGGAGCCCCTGCTCATTCCCGGTCGAGAATACACAGTGCCTGATCCCCATCCAGTGGCAGTATGTGGCAGCTGCTGCCAGATAAAAGCACCATGAGGAAGCAAAAATCCACTCCATCAAGAAGTATGAGTAAGTATATTAAATCTTGAGACCAGAAGGAAAGTGACAAGTACTCAGAAACCAACCCTGGAGGCACGGAAATCTGTAACCTAAATGACAAAGAATTCAAAACAGCTATCGTTAAAAAACTCAGCAAGTTACAAGAAAACATAGAAAGGCAAATTAACAAATTCAGGAGCTTCTTCACAAAGGAGATTGAAACCATAAAGAAGAACCAACCAGAATTGTTGGAGATGAAAACCACAATGGATGGAATAGAGAAAAATCTGGATTCCCTAAACCACAGAGCTGACAATATGGAGGAGAAAGTCAGCCAGTTAGAGGATAGAACTATAGAAATGCTTCAGAGGGAGGAGAAGAGAGAACTAAGACTAAAAATAAATGAAGAAGCTCTCAGAGAAATATCTGACTCAATCAGGAAATGCAACATAGGGATTATAGGTATTCCACAGGGGCAACAGAAGGAGAATGGAACAGAATACTTGTTCAAAGAAATAATAGCCGAGAACCTCCCAAACCTGGGGAGAGTGCTGGAAATCCATGTGAAAGAGGCCTCCAGATCTCCTAACTTTGTCAATGTAAAAAGACCCATCCAAGTCATATAGTAGTGAAGCTGGCAAAAGTCACAGACAAAGAAAATATACGAAGGGCAGCAAGGCAGAAGAAAATAACTTACAAAGGATACCCTATCAGACTTTCAGTGGATTTCTCAGCAGAAACCTTACAGGCTGGGAGACAGTGGAATGGTATATTCAAAATCTTGAAAGACAAAAACTTCCAGCTAAGAATACTCTATCCAGCGAAAATCTCCTTCAGTTATGACAGAGGAATAAAAACTTTCCCAGATAAACAAAAGCTAAGGGAGTTCATTGCCACAAGATCCCCCCACCCCCTGCCCTGAGAAATCCTCAAGAAGGCCCTCATACTTGGGAAAGAAATAAGAAAGGGTCTACAAAGCCCTGAGCAAGGAGATGGATAGTTAGGCAATAATCAGAAAACTGCAGCTCTCTATCAGATCAGATCAGTAAACACTTAACTTTAACATTGAGGATAAAGAAAAGCAAAACACCAAAACAAAAATGATCTCATCATTTTAACCACAAACTCACAACACAAGGTGGAAAAAGATATGACAAAAATAACTTAGAAGGGGAAGGGGAAAGGGATGGAATCAGTATAGTCTAAGGAAATAAGAGGCTATCAGAAAATAGACTATCTCTTCTATGAGATTTGTTATACAAACCTAAGGGTAACCACTAAACAAATAATTAGAACAAAGACATTTGCAATAAACAAGGAGAAAACCAACAGAGAAATCTACCTAATCAAATTGCTAGTCTGAAATACACAGGACAAGAAACAAAGTGAATGCAGAAGAACCAGGAAGTGTGTGATAAGATGGCAATATTAAGCCCTCATTTATCAATAATCACTCTAAATGTAAACGTATTGAATTCTCCAATCAAAAGACACAGAATGGCAGGATGGATTAAAGAACAAGACCCAACAGTATGCTGCCTCCAGGAAACACATCTCAGCTCTCGAGGCAAACATAGGCTCAGAAAGAAGGGATGGAAGACAATACTCCAAGCTAATGGCAAACAAAAGAAAGCAGGTGTTACCATACATATATCAGACAAAGTAGACTTCAAGATAAAACTAGTAAAGAGAGACATAGCAGGGCAGCATATAATGATAAAAGAGACTGTCCACCCAGAAGACATAACACTTATAAACATGTATGCACCCAACACAGGAGTCACAAAGTACGTAAAGCAACTATTAACAAGCCTAAAAGGATATATCAATGGCAACACAGTAATAGTAGGGGACCTCAACACCCCACTTACATCAATGCATAGATCATCCAGACAAAAAGTCAACAAGCAGATAACAGACTTAAACAAAAAACTAGACCAGCTGAACTTCATAGATATATAAAGAGCACCTCATCCAAAAACAGCAGAATATACATTCTTCTCAAGCACACACGGAACACTCTCAAGGATAGACCATATATTGGGAAACAGTGCAAACCTCAATAAATTTGAGAAGACTGAAACCATATCTATCTTTTCCAACCATAATGCTGTGAAACTAGAAATCAACCAGAAGAAAAAAGCTGAAAACGGAAGAAAAATGTGGAGACTAAACAGCATGCTCTGAAACAACCAATGGGTCATTGAAGAAATAAAGGGAAAAATAAAAAAAATGTTTGGAGACAAATGAGAATGAAAACACACCATACCAACTCTTATGCAATACAGCAAAAGCAGTCTTAAGATGAAATTTATAGCAATACAGGCCCACGTTAACAAACAACAAAAAGCTCAAATAAACAATCTGACACTACACCTAACATAATGAGGAAAAGAAGAATAAACAAAGCCCAAACTCAGCAGAAGGAGAGAAATAATAAAAATTAGAGCAGAAATAAATGAAATTGAAACAAAAAAAGACTGTAAAAAGGATCAATGAAACAAGGAGCTGCTTCTTTGAGAGGATAAACAAAATTGACAAATCCTTAGCCAGAGTCACTAAGAAAAAACGAGAGAAGGCTCAAATAAGTAAAATTAGAAATGAAAGAGGAGAAGTTACAACAGGTACTGCAGAAATACAAAAGATTATAAGAGAATATTGTGAAAAGCTATACACTAACAAACTGGACAATCTATAAAAAATGGATAAATTCTTAGACTCTTACAACCTCCTGAAACTGAATCAAGAAGAAATAGAGAATCTGAATAGACCAATCACAAGTAAAGAGATTGAAACAGTAATCAAAAAACTCCCCCAAAATAAAAGTCCAGGACCAGATGGCTTCTCTGGAGAATTCTACCAAACATTCAAAGACAATCTATTACCTATTCTTCTTAAACTATTCCAAAAAATTGAGGAAGATGGAAATATTCCTAACACATTCTATGAGACGAACCTCACCCTGATCCAAAGTTAGACAAGGACAAGAGAAAGAAGGAAAGTTACAGGCCAACATCACTGATGAACATAGATGTAAAAATCCTCAACAGAATATTGGCAAAACGAAAACAGCAATACATCAAAAAGATCACATACCGTGATCAAGTGGGATTCATAGAGGGACACAGGGATGGTTCAACATCCGCAAATCAATCAGTGTGATACACCATATTAACAAAAGGAGAAATAAAAACTACATGATCATCTCCATAGATGCAGAGAAAGCATTTTACAAGATTCAACCCATTCATGATAAAAACTCTCAATAAAATGGGTATAGAAGGAAAATACCTCAACACAATAAAGGCCATATATGAGAAACCCACTGCCAACATCATACTCAATGGGGAAAAACTGAAAGCCATCCCTCTGAGAACAGGAACAGGACAAGGGTGCCCACTCTCACCACTCTTATTCAACAAAGTACTAGAGGTTTTGGCCAGAGCAATTAGGCAAGAAAAAGAAATAAAAGGAATCCAAATAGGCACTGAAGAAGTGAAACTCTCACTGTTTGCAAGACGACATGATTTTATATAAAGAAAACCCTAATGAATCCATCGGAAAACTATTAGAAATAATCAACAACTACAGCAAAGCTGCAGGATACAAAGTCAATGTACAAAAATCAGTGGCATTTCTATACTCTAATAACGAACTAACAGAACAAGAACTCAAGAATACAACCACATTTCCAATCGCAACAAAAAGAATAAAATATCTATGAATAAAATTTAACCAAGGAGGTGAAAGCCCCATCCAAGGAAAACTGTAAGACGTTACTGAAAGAAATCAAGAATGACATAAAGAAATGGAAAAAGATTCCATGCACATGGATTGGAAGAATAAACATAGTTAAAATGTCCATACTACCTAAAGCAATCTGCAGATTCAATGCAATCCCAATCAGAATCCCAATAACATTCTTCACAGAAATAGAACAAAGAATCTCTTATCATTCATATGAGGCAACAAAAGACCCCGAATACACAAAGCAATCCTGAGAAACAAGAACAAAGCTGGTGGCATCACAATCCCTGACTTCAAAACATATTACAAAGCCATAATAATCAAAATAGTATGGTGCTGGTACAAGAACACAGATCAATGGAACAGAATTGAAAGCCCAGAAATAAAACTGCACATCTACAGACAGCTAATCTTCAACAAAGGAGCCAAGAACATACAATGGAGAAAGGATAGTCTTCAATAAATGGTGCTGGGAAAACTGGACAGCCACACGCAAAAGAATGAAAGGAGACCATTATCTTTCTCCATACACAAAAATAGACTCAAGATGGATCAAACACTTGAAGGTAAGACCTGAAGCCATAAAACTTCTGGAAGAAAATATAGACAGTACCCTCTTTGACATCAGCCTTAAAAGGATCTTTACAAATAGGATGTCCACTCAGACAAGGGAAACAAAAGAAAAAGAAAACAAGTGGGACTTCATCCGACTAAAGAGTTTCTGGAAGGCAAAGAAAACCAAGGTCAAAATGAAAAAACAACTCACCAACTGGGAGAAAATATTTGCAAATCATATATCTGATAGGGGGTTAATCTCCATAATATATAAAGAACTAACACTACTGAACTGGAAAAAAACAAACAACCTGATCAAAAAGTGGGCAGAGGATATGAACAAACATTTTTCCAAAGAAGATACACAGATGACCAACAGGCACGTGAAAAGATGCTCAACATCACTCATCATCAGGAAGATGCAAACCAAAGCTACATTTAGATATCATCTTATGCCCCTTAGAATGGCTGTAATCACCAAGACAAAAAATACATTTTGGAAAGGTTGTGGAGAAAAGGGAACCCTCATCCACTGGTGGTGGGAATGCAAACTGGTGCAGTCATTATGGAAAACAGTATGGAGATTTCTCAAAAAGTTAAAAATAGAATTACCATATGACCCAGCTATCCCACTACTGGGCATTTATCCAAAGACCTTGAAATCAACAATACAAAGAGACTTATGCACCCCTATGTTCGTTGTAGCACTATTCACGATAACCAAGACATGGAAGCAACCCAAGTGCCCAGTGACTGATGATTGGATAAAAAAGATGTGGTATATATATATATACAAGGGAATACTACTCAGCCATAAAAAAGACAAAATCGTCCCATTTGCAGCCACATGAATGGACCTTGAGGTCATCATGTAAACGAAATAAGCCAGACAGAGAAAGACAAACACTGTATGATTTCACTCATATGTGGAATATAAACAAACTTATGGACAAAGAGAACAATTTAGTGTTTACTAAGGGGAAGGGGGGGAGGGTGGGCACGGGGGCACATTTATATGGTGTTTGACAAATATTAATGTACAACTGAATTTTCACAGTTATAAACTATTTAGACCACAATAAAATTTTTTTAAAAAAAGAGTATTTTTTCATTTCCACATATTTGTAAATTTTTCATTTTCCTTCTGTTATTGATTTCCAGTTTCACTCCACTGTGATTGAGAAAGATGTTTTGTATCATTTCACTTTTAAAATATTATTTAGACTTGTTTTGTGGCCCAACATGTGGTCCATCCTGGACAATATTCCATATGAACTTAAGAGAAATGTGTAATCCACTGTTACTGGTTGGGGTTTTTCTGTATATGTCAGTTAGATTCCTTTAGTCTATAGTGTCGTTCAAGTCCTCTATTCCCTTATTGGTTTTCTGTTGATTGCTATATTTGTTACTGAAAGTGGGGTATTGAAGTCTCCTGTCATCATTGTAGAGCTGTCTATTTCTTCCTTCACTTTTATCAATGTTTATAATGTATACACTTATTATATTTTAATATGCTTACTATATATATAGTGCATATATATGATATATGTATATATTATGATATTTGGTACATTTATGTTCACAATGGTGAATAGACCCTTTTATCATTATATAGTATCCTTTTTCGTCTCTTGTAAGAAGTTTTGACTTAATGTCTATTTTGTTTGATATTAGTATAGTTACACCTGCTCTCCCTTGCTTACTATTTACGTGGAATATGTTTTTATCCTTTCACTTTCAACTTATGCCTGTCCTTAGATCTAAAGTGATTCTTTTATAGACAGCATATAGTTGAATACCATAGTCCCCCCTTATCTGTGGTTTCAGTTACCTGCATTCAACTACAGTCCAAAAATATTAAATGGGAAATTCCAGAAATAACCAATTCATAAGTTTTAAATTGTGCATCGTTCTGAGTAGTGTGATAAAATCATGTGCTGTACCACTCCAGTCTTCCCAAGATGTGAATTATCCCTTTGTCCAGCGTGTCCACGCTGTGCACTACTGCCTGTTAGTCACTTAGTAGCCATCTCAGTTATCACATCGACTGTAATGGTATTGCGGTGCTTGTTTTCAAGTAACCCTTATTTTACTTATTACAGTAGTATAATTGTTCTATTTTACTATTAGTTAGTGTTTTTAGTCTCTTATTGTCCCTAACCTGCAAATTAAACTTTATCATAGTTATGTATGTATAGGAAAAAAGCATAGTATAAATGGGGGTCAGTACTATCCGTGGTTTCAGGCATCCACTGGGGGTCTTGGAACACATCTCTTGTGGATAAGGGGAGACTACTGTACTATTTTTTAAATCCATTCTGCTAATCTATATCTTTTGATTGGGGCATTTAATCCATTTAAATTTAAAGCAATCACTGGTAGGGAAGGGTAACATTTGACATTTTGTTATTTGTTTTATGTAGTTCTTATAGCTTTTTGTTCCTCATTTCCTCCATTACTGCCTTATTTTGTTTTTAGTTGGTTTTTCGTAGTGATACTTTGATTTCCTTCTCATTTCTTGTTGTGTATATTCTATAGATATTACTTTTTGGGGCTGGCCTGGTGGTGCAGTGGTTAAGTTCGCCCTTTCTGCTTCGGTGGCCAAGGGTTCCCGGTTCGGATCCGGGTGCAGACATGGCACCGTTTGGCACACCATGCTGTGGTAGGCATCCCACATATATAGTAGAGGAAGGTGGGCATGGATGTTAGCTCAGGGCCAGTCTTCCTCAGCAAAAAGAGGAGGATTGGCAGTAGTTGGCTCAGGGCTAATCTTCCTCAAAAAAAAAAAGATATTACGTTTTTTGTTACCATGGAAATTACATATAACATCTTAAAGTTCTTGGCTTACAACAGGCTGATTATGGTGTGTCTTAGTGCACATCTGTTCAGGTTTATCCCACTTGGAATTTATTGAGCCTCTTATATTTGTGTATCCATATCTTTCCTGAAACTTGGGAAGTTTTTGACCACTGTTTCTTCAAATAAGCTCTAAAACTCCCATAGTGTGTAAATTGGTCCACTTTTTGTGTCACCCTGGCTTGGTTCACTTTTATTCATTATTTTTTCTTTTTTCTCTTCAGACTCCATAATTTCAAATGACTTGTCTTCAAATTTGCTGATTCTTTCTTCTGCCTTTCAAGTCTGTACTTGAATCCCTCTAATGAATTTTTTGATTCAGTTATTGTACTTCTCAATTCTAGAATTCCTGTTTGGTTCATTTTTAAATAATAATTTCTGTCTCTTTGTTGATATCTCATTTTGTTCACATATTATTTTCTCTAATTCTTAGTCTGTGTTTTCCTTTAGTTCTTTGAACATATTTGTGACAACTCTCTTAGCTGTTTTGAGGACTTTGTTTAGTCTGTCTGATACATGTATTTCTTCATGGACAGTGTATAGACATTTATTTTATTCCTTTGAATGGGCCATGTTTTCCTGTTTCTTTTTATGCCTTGTGATCTTTGATTGAAATTTGTGCATTTGAAAAAACAGCCACCTCTCCCAGTCTTTGCAGACTGGTAAGGATATTCACTAATTAGCAGGGCATGTTTTGAGCCTTGGGATCAGCCCAGAGTGAAGGCTTAAGATATTCAGGTCTTCTCTGGGCATTTGGCCTGCTTGAACCTGTGTGTGTTCTTTTTTCAATTCCCCCCATATACATGGCTGCCTTTAAAGGTCTTATTTTTCCAAGAGTCTCACTCAGCTTCTTCTCTAAGCCTTAGATATTGTACTATTTTCTTCTATGCGTAATCTCTTGTCCCAGGCATCCCTGGGTTTGTAGTCCCCCTGCAGTTTTCACACACCATGACACCTGTCACTGCCTTCTGTGATCTTTTCCAGGCTGAGATCTGCTCGGTGCCACTGTTTGACATCTGATTGCTGAGTCAGGCAAAACAGAAAGCAGTCCCTTGGGCAGCTTACAGATAGATCTTAATATAACTTAATATAACTTCTGAAAATAAAATATAAAGAAAAAATCTAGAAAGCAGCAATAAAAAATTGTATATTACTTATAAGAAACAAGGATTCAATGACTGCGTATTTTATTTTATTTATTTTTGTTTATTTATTTTTTTGAGGAAGATTAGCCCTGAGCTAACTACTGCCAGTCCTCCTCTTTTTGCTGAGGAAGCCTGGCCCTGAGCTAACATCGTGCCCATCTTCCTCTACTTTATATGTGGGACGCCTGCCACAGCATAGCGTGCCAAGTGGTGCCATGTCCGCACCCGGGATCCAGGCCGGTGAACCCCGGGCCGCTGAGAAGCGGAACGTGAGCACTTAACCACTGTGCCACCGGGCCGGCCCGGCCCATGACTGCATATTTTAAATCAGAAACCATGGAGGCAAGAAGACAGTAGCACATCATCTTTATAGTGCTGCATAAACAGAATTATCAACCCAGAATTCTATATTCAGTGAAAATATTTTTTAAGAATAAAGAGGAAATAAAGATGTTTTCAGATGAAGGGAAACTAAGGACATTCATTGCTAGCAAATCTACTCTAAAGGATATAATAACAGACGTTTTTCTTTCTTTTTTTTTTTATTGAGTTAATGATAGGTTACAATCTTGTGAAATTTCAGTTGTACATTAATATTTGTCAGTCATGTTGTAGGTGCACCACTTCACCCTTTGTGCCCACCCTCCACCCCACCTTTCCCCTGGTATCCACTAAACTGTTCTTAGTCCATAATTTTAAATTCCTCATATGAGTGGAGTCATTCACAGATTATCCTTCTCTAGCTGGCTTATTTCACTTAACATAATTCCCTCAAGGTCCATCCATGTTATTGCAAATGGAATGATTTTGTTCTGTTTTACAGCTGAGTAGTATTCCATTGTATATATGTACCACATCTTCTTTGTCCATTCGTCTGTTGCTGGACACTTAGGTTGCTTCCACATCTTGGCTATTGTAAACAGTGCTGCAATGAACATTGGGGTGCACAGGACTTTTGGGATTGCTGACTTCAAGCTCTTTGGATAAATACCCAGTAGTGGGATGGCTGGATCGTATGGTAGTTCTATTTTTAATTTTTTGAGGAATCTCCATACTGTTTTCCATAGTGGCTGCACCAGTTTGCATTCCCACCAGCAGTGTATGAGGGTTCCTTTTTCTCCACAACCTCTCCAACATTTGTTACTATTAGTTTTAGATATTTTTGTCATTCTAACGGGTGTAAGGTGATATCTTAGTGTAGTTTTGATTTGCATTTCCCTGATGATCAGCGATGATGAGCATCTTTTCATGTGCCTATTGGCCATCAGTATATCTTCTTTGGAGAAATGTCTGTTCATGTCTCCAGCCCATTTTTTGATTGGGTTGTTTGATGTTTTGTGGTTGAGTTGCGAGAGTTCTTTATATATTATGGATATTAAGCCTTTGTCCGATGTATGACTTGCAAATATTTTTTCCCAGTTAGTGGGTTGTTTTTTTGTTTCAATCCTATTAACAGACGTTTTTCAAGCTACAGGAAATTTTTCCAGAGAGAATCTTGAAATTTGGTATGAAATATGATCAATAGAACCAGTAAGTGTACAACTAAATAGAAGAGACTGTTTTTGTACTGGAAGGTTCTTTAAGATATGTATGACTATTGAAATTAAATGTAATTACATTTCTTATTTAAAATATGATTATAAGGTATCTACATTTTACTTGAATGGTAATATGTTAACATGAGTAGACTGAAAGCTTAAGTATGTATACTGTAATTCCTAGAGTAACCACTAAAAAAATAAAAGATTTATAGCCAAAAAGCCAACAGATTAGTTAATGTGGAATTAAAAAGAGATATTAAAACAATACAAAAGTAAACAGGAAACAATAAACAGAGAAACAAAACGCAGAGTAGAAAAAGTGGGCCAGGTCAGGCGTGCCACTCAGGAGTTGGTGTTTTATATCAGGTTCAGTTCTTACAGTCTGTTTGGGATCTAGTCAATTCTCTGCATCTTTGGGTCCGTTCTAGACATGCCCAATGTGGGGGTGAGCCCAAGACTCAAGTTAGTTCACACATAGAATTAGAGCATCTCCTTCTCCAACTGTGTTCTTTCTAGAATTTTCCTCATGCTCTCTGGCTTCCAGGGGCCCCTTACACAGAGGGTTTCTATCAGAGTTTTATATGCCCCATTCTGCTGCACAATTCCACATGATTAGGGTCACTTGAATGGGAAAGCAGCAAGAGAAAAGAGAGAAAAAAAATAGAGATTTCTTCCACACTCTTTGGACCACAGCAGTCCCCTTTCCCAGTCCTCCTGACCAGAGAGAGAAGTTTTCTCTTCTGACTTAAGATATCCACACTACTGCCACCATCACAGCATCATTGTAATTCCGTGACTGGGGCTGGCATTGGGCCAGGCCAGGAGAGACATACAGGAGATGGGTTCCCCACACACATGCTCTCTAGCTTACAGAGGCCCATTTTTCTGCCACTCTGTCCAGAAAGTGGAATTTTCTCTTGAAGATGTTTCTGCCCGTACTCGCTGTGCAGCTCCTTGACTCCATTGCTCTCAGTTCAAAGCTGTTAGATAAAGCGGGAAACTCGCTTCCATGCTAGAGATCCTTCAGATTTTGACTTCCTTCCCCAATGTGCATGCTCTTACTTACTTTTCAGAGTCCTCACGTAGTTGTTTTTCATATTCTACCCAGAATTTTTAGTTTTAATCAGTGGAGTAAACGGATTTAAATGGCCTTATTGTATATTGGCCAGAACGTCAAGTAGTTTTCTGAATAGGTTTTTCAAAATTTACTATTGGTATCAGCAGGAGTATTAATTTGATGCAAGCTTCTGCATAATCTCAGGAAACCTGAAGTCCATTATCATCAATTTAAATTCTGTTCAATTGCCTAAATATATAAGAACTTTTTAGCTCATCTAGCAAATTCAATACCTTCCCTCAAATAATAGAAATATAAGTTACTAAATAAATTATTACAAGCCTCCTTCATTCTTAAGAACAAGTGCTATTGAACAAAATTTTTTAAAAAACCAAATACAAATAAAGAGCTAGAATCCTAACAATGTCAGTGTATCCTTGTGAAGAAAACATACAAAGCCTCTAAGTCATGAACGTGTAAATAGAAGAACTTTCTGCTACCTTTTCAGGAAATCAGTTGGAACTTAGCAGTAGGAAATAGTTCCATAGATTAAGAAATTAAAATGTTTACTCTAAAGTAGATAAGGAATTGAGTCAGCTTAGACTACAGTGATCCTTTAGGAAACAAAATGGGAGCAATTCCAAGTTTCAGAACTAAATTTGTAGTACAAAACCAATTTGCTGTTGAATCTATCTACATCAGTTTGTCAGCCAATCAGAGCAAAGCACATGAAAGCTAAGTGGATCCAATACTGAAATATTCCTAAATATTGAGCTTGAACTCTCTCTCCGCCATTCCTGCTATGCAAAAATGGTAGGCACCCCTGTCCCTGCTGGGTGAAGCCCATAGACTTCCATTTACTTTCTTTATCTCATTAGGTAAGAGGTCTTTGTCTATGTTTCTTCACTGATGTTTGGTCTGTCCTTAGAGGTTAATCTTTCCTTCATGGAATTTCTCTCCCTTTTGTTTATGGCTATTTCACTGCAGAGAGGCTGGCTATATGCTCGCTAATTTTGTTTCCTCCTCATGGGCACACATGAAGGTTATATTTCCCAGACTCTTTGCATTTGGGTGGGTTCATGTGATTAGTTCTGGCCAGTGAAATGTGAATAGAAATCATATACCTCACTTTTAGCACTGGGTACTAAAAATCTCATGGAGACCCTTTTTTTTTAACACTTCAAAGATCATCATCTAATTTTTACATCTGTAGATTTTAGTGTGTTTTCCCTCTCATAGATCATTGAAAAAAATTTTTAAAGCATTTACAAAAAATCTAATTGTAAGAAATGGTGCCTGGCAGGCCAGAGAGGAGGTACCTTTACCTGGAAGCCCACATAGGTTTTCCTGGCATAAGGTCGTTATGGTGCATCAGGGGAATTAGGCTCCCAAATTCTTGAGAGGCTGCAGAAAAGGCCTGAGATTCTTTTGTGTGATAAGGACTTTGGCTGGCCTTTATCCCCAGTACCTGAGAGGTACCCTTTAAATTCTTGGGATTTCTGAGTGTTAGGGTCTTTTGTATTCATGATGGGCCCCTGGATAGTTTATGCTAATGAGACGACTTAAGATGGGGGTGGCCACACCGAACGACCAACCATGGGATTAGAGGGCAGGGGCTTTGAGCTGTGTGATGTCAGCCCCACCTCTGGAGAAGGGAGGGGGCCTGGAGATTGAGTTCAACCATGTAGCCAATGAGTCAGTCAGTCATGTCTATATAATGAAACCAAACAAATAAAATATCTGAATGAAGCTCTGCTGAGCTTCCCGGTTAACGGTGCTCTGGGCATGTTGTTACACATCACTGTGCTGTAGGGGGGCTGCATCCTAACTCTGTGGGGAGAGGACGTGGAAGCTTTGTGTCCGGGCATTCCCAGACCTTGCCCAATGTGTCTCTTCTTTTGGCAGATAGTGATTTGTATCCTTTTTGCAATAATAAAACTGTAATTGTAACCATAGCATTTTCATGAGTTCTGTGGATTGGCCTAGCATATTTTCAAACTGGGGTGTTGGTGGGAGTAGCAGGAACCCTCAAATTTATAGATAGTTTGCCAGAAGTGAGAGTGGCCTGGGAACCCCTGAACTTGTGGCTAGTGTCTGAAGTGAGGACAGCCTTGTGGAGGACTGTGCCCTTCACCTATGACGTTTGGCCTAACTCTGGACAGTTAGCCTCCCCAGTCATTGCAGATTCTCGTGTAGACTCCTGTGTGTCACTGGACAGTCACAAGGCCTGAACCAAGTCAGAGCAGTCAGTCCCACGTGAAAGGGCTTGTAGGTTTTATCCTCAAAGCTCACACTCATCTGTCATGCAATAGCTAGGGCATTACTGGAATAAAACATGTCTTAAAATGTTTCACGATTCTCTCAATTTCCTAGAAGAACAGGACCATCATCTCAGGAGCAGCATTTTAAACTTCTTCCCAAGTTGAGAAGCTGCTGTAGAGGAGGAGAAGCAATTTTTCCTCTACTCGTCTAGGTTCTTGGCTGAGACTCCCCCTCATCCACAATAAAAAGATAGATTAATGGGAGAAAAACAAACAGAAGTTTAATATCGTGTAGAGTTCCTGTATACATAGGAGATACCCAGGAAAACTGAGTAACTCTCTGAAATGGCCTAAGCCACCACCTTAAATACCATCTTCAGATAATGACAAAAGGAAGATGTTGGGAAAAGGGGGACTGGCCAGCTATCGGAGGTTACTAGGAAAAGCAAATAAGTCTCTGCCTTCTCCATTGACAAGAGCCTCTTGTTATTAACAGCCATCCTTCTCTTCCTGCTACAGGGGCTGTCACCCTTACGAATGGAGATTTCCTCTTTAAATGTAAATTTCCCTCACAAAAGGGCAACTTCTACTCTGTTTTCAGAGATTTTCCTATGTCTGCAGCCTCTCAAAAATAATCAGCTCAAAATAATCTCTATGCCAATGAGGCATATTTGGGGTGGCATTTCTGCTCCCCTACAGTGTTGTCAGACAGAGCCCAACTGATAAATTCTCCATGATATAAAGGCGTGTATGGAATCTGGCCCTGGCTAGTCACCCTTCAAAGGAACTCTTCCCATACTAGAGGAAGAAAAGGACACCAACCTGAGGGAGACGTGTTGACTCTGGGAGAGCATCTTGTGACCTTCTCTTTCCTGGATTTAGCTACATCTCTTAGGAGAGAAAACCCTATCTTGGTAACACTCATCAATGTAACCCATCATCAATGTAAGCCCATTTAGAGCCAGTTTGAACAGACCTCCATCTCTGATCAACAAAAGTGATTAAGGATTGCCTTTCAGAAAAACTGCAAAATCACACAGCCAGGGCATGTGCAAAAGAAGAAATTGTGACCTGAAATGACCTCTGAACCAAAGATCCTCCTTCCCATGGAACCCAATGACCAGCACATGACCAGAACTTGAAAGCTGGACTCTTAGCAGAAGCGAGGGGTCCCACATTCAGGAAGGTCTGGTATTAAAATTCTTTCTCCACCACATGCAAAATGTTTAGAACCCCAGCATGAATGTTTGGAACCCCGTCGTGAATGTTTAGAACCCCTTCATGAATGTTTAGAACCCCATCATGAATGTTTAGAACCCCATTGTGACTGTTTAGAACCCCATTGTGAATGTTTGGAGCCCCGTCGGGAATGTTTGGAACCTCATCATAAATGTTTAGAACCCTGTCATGAATGTTTGGAACCCTGTAGTTAATGTTTGTATAGTGGAGGAAGACATTTCCTCTACCCGCTCTGGGTTCTTCTGGCTGGAGAACGAATTAAATTCACATGAGACAGAATAACAGGAGAAAGTTAAACAAAACTTTATAACATGTATACATGGGAGAGACTCAGGCAAACTGAGCAACTCGGCAAAATGGCTGAAGCCACCACCTTAAATATCGTCTTCAGCTAAAGGCAAAGGAGGATGTTGGGGGTGGGGGGAGTGAGTTATGGGAGATTAGTACACAAGTACAGTAAACAAGGGTCAAGTTATTATGCAGACTGGAGTCCTTGCCTTCTGCATTGATAAGAGTTTCTAGAGATAAGGTCATCCCCCTTTCTTCCTGGTACAGAGAAGGAGACACTTTTACAGATGGAGATTTCCTTTACAATGTAAAAGTCTCTTAACAAAGGGTAAGTAAACTCCGCTTTTCAGAGTTCCTTTCCTGTTTGCAGTTTTTAAAAGTAACCAGCCCAAAATAATCCTCATGCCAAAGAGACATATCTTGGAGTGGCCAATGCCAGTCCCCCACATTTGGAACCCTGTCATGAATGTTTAGAACCCCATCATAAATGTTTAGAACCCCATCATGAATGTTTGGAACCCCGTCGTGAATGTTTGGAACCCCATCGTGAATGTTTGGAACCCCGTCGTGAATGTTTGGAACCCCATCGTGAATGTTTGGAACCCATCACGAATGTTTGGAACCCTGTCACGAATATTTAGGACCCCGTCATGAATGTTTGGAACCCCATCATGAATGTTTGGAACCCTGTCATGAATGTTTAGAACCTTGCCATAATTACCTGAAGCCCACCAATCAAAACCTGTCCCACCAGCACTTCCACATGCCAGCCTGTTGTCCCTAACCTCTTAAGTTTTGTCCCAAATCTTGAATTGGGGAGACAGATCTGAGGACACATGCCCCCTGTCTTCCTGAAGATCAACCTTGCAGAATAAAAAGCTGATTTCTCCCCTCAAAGGCTGGTGCCATAATTAATTGGCTTGTTTATGTGCATCGGGCAGAGAACCCCAACTTTGGACAGCAACAGTTGGAGACCACAAAAGGATGAGTCCTGTGACCGCCTGCCTGAGGCTCTGGAGCCCCCAGTGAGGTGTGGGGTCTTTTCATCCACCCTACGTGGCTGCCTAGACAATTTCATCTAGAGGTTCGACTGATCAGATTCCGATTTCCCTGATACGAAGCTCCAGGCCCCAAGGTAGTTTTTTTTCCTTTGAGAAGAGAAAACAGCTCCAGGATCAGACATCTTTTGGGTGAGTGACCTCATTAAAAGGCGCCTGTGCCTAAATTGTCTGATATCTCAAAAGGATTCTGGGTTAGAGGCCCACTGATGAGATTTGGCTGCTGGGTTAAAATCCCAAAGCTAGGATTGTGGGGACAATATTCAGGGTTACAGCTGCTGGGGCACTCAAAGGATCAAGTTAGAGTCCCGAGCTCTGGGTGGGGTCCCAGAGTGCCCTGGGTTAGAGTCCCAGAGCACTGGATTTCTGCATCTGTTCATGTTTGTCTGTTTGTGTTATTTGTTAAAAATTGGCTGCTTGGGGACTGAACTTCTCACTGACTGTAACAAACTGCCTTTTTAGATTAACCTTATGAGGGTCCTCTGACTCTGAAGAAGAGAGGCACTGTTCCCTCTGGTCCTTCAGGACGTTCCCAGGTGACTGAGGACTTTACAGAGGTGTTGGGGCATCTGCCCATGATGTGTGATGGCCTCACAGGGACCCCACTTGAAGACTATCTTACTGGGCCCTCATTGTTCATGGTAAGGCAATCAACAGTGGCAGCTCGTCTGGGGCCTGAATTACCTAAACTTCGTGGGTGCCAGAACACGTAAGGGAAAGAGCTAACCCCTTGGTTATTGTTGAGAGAGCTGTCCCCACGAGCACGCTATGAGACATTAAACACCTTTCCCTAGAAGGACCTTGTTTGTTGTGGCCACCTTGATAAAAGCCCCCTCAAAATGGGACATAAAAATGGTATACGAGAATGTAGCCCATTGGGCTACAATTCTTCAAAATTGGGGAATGTTCAGTTATAAGCCCAAGAAGAAGAAGAAAATGATTTTTCTTTGTAGTATAAGCTGGCTCCAATACTCACTGGTATCAGATGAGGTATGTCCCCAGAACGGGTCTCTGCATTATAATACTATCTTGCAATTAGACCTGTTCTGTAAAAATGAAAAGACAGGGGATGAGATCCCTTATGTGCATTCTTTTATGTGTTTATATCACAATAAGAATTTGGAAAACAGATGTAAGATCATGCTTCAGAGGGAGGATCTGCAGAAAAACCTGTTCTCCCAGAATCAAAGTCAGATGATGGCCTTGTCTTTCTGCATTTGCTGTCTCCCACAGCTCCTCCATTGTAAGCCAGAGGCGCAGTTGGAGATGACCAGGAAGGGCATAATGACCCGCCTAAAGCCACTGGGTCCACTTTATACCCCCCTTTTACCTAATAGTCAGACAGGAATGGTCTCGCCCTTCATACCCATCGGGGTACTCAATTTGGCCTGGGGAACACTCCACCCCACAGGGCAATTTCCCTTAAGACAGTCCCTGCAGGTCTCAATGACCAAGGCCAACCCAGAGGTTTTTTTTTTTTTTTAAGTTAATTTTTATTGAGTTTATGATAGTTTACAATCTTGTGAAATTTCAGTTGTACATTATTGTCTGTCAGTTGTGTTGTAGGTGCAACCCTTCACCCTTTGTGCCTACTCTCCAACCCCCCTTTCCCCTGGTAGCCACTAATCTGTTCTCTTTGTCCACATGTTTAAATTCCTCATATGAGTGGAGTCATACAGAGATTGTCCTTCTCTATCTGGCTTATTTCACTTAACGTAATTCCCTCAAGGTCCATCTGTGTTGTTGCGAATGGGACGATTTTGTTCTTTTTTACGGCTGAGTGGTATTCCACTGTATATATACACCACATCTTTTTTATCCAGTCATCTGTTGATGGGCACTTAGGTTGCTTCTACATCTTGGCTATTGTAAATAATGCTGCAATGAACATTGGGGTGCCTGGGACTTTTGGAATTGCTGACCTCAAGCTCTTTGGAAGATACTCAGTAGTGGAATGGCTGGATCATAGGGTATTTCTATTTTTAATTTTTTGAGGAATCTCCATACCGTTTTCCATAGTGGCTGCACCAGTTTACATTCCCACCAGCAATGTATGAGGGTTCCTTTTTCTCCACAACCTCTGCAACATTTGTCACTATTTGTTTTAGTTATTTTTGTCATTCTAATGGATATAAGGTGATATCTTAGTGTAGTTTTTTTTTTTTTAAAGATTTTATTTTTTCCTTTTTTTTTTTCTCCCCAAAGCCCCCCGGTACATAGTTGTGTATTCTTCGTTGTGGGTTCTTCTAGTTGTGGCATGTGGGACGCTGCCTCAGCGTGGTCTGATGAGCAGTGCCATGTCCGCGCCCAGGATTCGAACTGACGAAACACTGGGCCGCCTGCAGCAGAGCGCGCGAACTTAACCACTCGGCCACGGGGCCAGCCCTATCTTAGTGTAGTTTTGATTTGCATTTCCCTGATGATCAGTGATGATGAACATCTTTTCATGTGCCTATTGGCCATCCATATATCTTCTTTGGAGAAATGTCTGTTCATGTCTCCTGCCCATTTTTTGATCAGGTTGTTTAATTTTTTGTTGTTGAGTTGTGTGAGTTCTTTATATACTATGGAGATTAATCCTTTGTCGGATGTATTACTTGCAAATATTTTTTTCCCAATTAGTGGGCTGTTTTTTCATTTCAATCCTGTTTTCCCTTGCCTTGAAGAAGCTCTTTAGTCTGATGAAGTCCCATTTGTTTATTCTTTCTGTTGTTTCCCTTGTCTGAGAAGACCTGGTGTCCGAAAAGATCCTTTTAATACTGATGTCAAAGAGTGTACTGCCTACATTTTCTTCTAGAAGCCTTATGGTTTCAGGTCTCAGCTTTAGGTCTTTGATCCATTTAGAGTTTATTTTTGTGAATGGTGAAAAAGAATGGTCGATTTTCATTCTTTTATATGTGGCTTTCCAGTTTTCCCAGCACCATTTGTTGAAAAGACTTTCTTTTCTCCATTGTATGCCCTCAGCTCCTTTGTCGATTAGCTGTCCACAGATGTGTGGTTTTATTTCTGGGCTTTCAATTCTGTTCCATTGATCTGTGCACCTGTTTTTGTACCAGTACCATGCTGTTTTGATTACTGTAGCTTTGTAGTATGTTTTGAAGTCAGGGATTGTGATGCCTCCAGCTTTGTTCTTCTTTCTCAGGATTGCTTTAGCAATTTGGGGTCTTTTGTTGCCCCATATGAATTTTAGGTTTCTTTGTTCTATTTCTGTAAAGAATGTCATTGGGATTCTGATTGGGATGGCTTTGAATCTGTAGATTGCTTTAGGTAGAATGGACATTTTAACTATGTTTATTCTTCCAATCCATGTGCATGGAATGTCTTTCCATCTCTTTATGTCGTCATCCATTTCTTTCAGAAAAGCCTTGTAATTTTCATTGTATAGGTCTTTCACTTCCTTAGTTAAATTAACCCCGAGGCATTTTATTCTTTTTGTTGCTATTGTGAATGGTATTGTGTTCTTGAGTTCTTTTTCTGTTAGTTTGTTATTAGAATATAGAAATGCTACTGATTTATGCAAATTGATTTTATACTCTGCAACTTTGCTGTAGTTGTTGATTACTTCTAAGAGTTTTCCAATGGATTCTTTGGGGTTTTCTATATATAAGATCATGTCGTCTGCAAACAGTGAGTGTTTCACTTCTTCATTGCCTGTTTGGATTCCTTTTATTTCTTTTTCCTGCCGAATTGCTCCGGCCAACACCTCCAGTACTATGTTGAATAAGAGTGGTGAGAGTGCACACTCTTGTCTTCTTCCTGTTCTCAAAGGGATGGGTTTCAGCTTTTGTCCATTGAGTATGATGTTGGCTGTGGGTTTGTCATATATGGCCTTTATTATGTTGAGGTACTTTCCTTCTATACCTATTTTATTGAGGGTTTTTATCATAAATGGATGTTGGATCTTGTCGAATGCTTTCTCTGCATCTATTGAGAGGATCATGTGGTTTTTGTTTCTCATTTTGTTAATGTTGTGAATCACATTGATTGACTTGCAGATGTTGAACCATCCGTGTGTCCCTGGTATAAATCCCACTTGATCATGGTGTATAATCTTTTTGATGTATTGCTGTATTCGGTTTGCCAAAATTTTGTTGAGGATTTTTGCATCTATGTTCATCAGTGATATTGGCCTGTAGTTTTCCTTCTTTGTGTTGTCCTTGTCAGGTTTGGGGATCAGGGTGATGTTGGCTTTATAGAATGTATTAGGGAGTGCTCCATCTTCCTCTATTTTCTGGAATAGTTTGAGAAGGATAGGTATTAAATCTTCTTTGAATGTTTGGTAGAATTCTCCAGAGAAGCCATCCGGTCCTGGACTCTTATTTTTGGGGAGGTTTTTGATTACTGTTTTTATTTCTTTACTTGTGATTGGTCTATTCAGATTCTCTATTTCTTCCTGATTCAGTTTGTGGAGGTTGTATGAGTCTAGGAATTTATCCATTTCTTCTAGGTTGTTCAATTTGTTGGCAGATAGTTTTTCATAGTATTCTCTTATAATCCATTGTATTTCTGTGGGGTCTGTTGTTATTTCTATTCTTTCATTTCTGATTTTGTTTCTCTGAGTTTTCTCTCTTTTTTTCTTTGTAAGTCTGGCTAGGGGTTTATCAATTTGATTTATCTTCTCAAAGAACCAGCTCTTTGTTTCATTGATCCTTTCTACTGCCTTTTTTGTTTCAATAGCATTTATTTCTGCTCTGATTTTTATTATTTCTCTCCTTATGCTGACTTTGGGCTTTGTTAATTCTTTTTTGCTAATTCAATTAGGTGTAATTTGGGATTGCTTATTTGGGACTTTTTATTGTTTATTAAAGTGTGCCTGTATTGCGATGAATTTCCCTCTTAATACAGCTTTTGCTGCATCCTATATGAGTTGGTATGGTATGTTATTTTCATTTTCATTTGTCTCCAGATATTTTTTGATTTCTCCTTTAATTTCTTCAATGATCCATTGCTTGTTCAAAAGCATGTTGTTTAGTCTCCACACCTTTATCCCTTTCTCAGCTTTTTTCTTGATTAATTTCTAGCTTTATAGTATTATGATCAAAAAAGATGCTTGTTATTGTTTCAATTTTCTTAAATTTATTGAAGCTTGCCTTATTTCCCAACATATGTTCCATCCTTGAGAATGTTCCATGCCCACTTGAGAAGAATGTGTATTCTGTTGTTTTTGGTTGGAGTGTTCTATATATGTCTATTAAGTCCAACTGGTTTAGCTTTTCATTTAATTCCACTGTTTCCTTGTCAATTTTCTGTCTGGATGATCTATCCATTGACGTGAGTGGAGTGTTGAGGTCTTCTACTATTATTGTGTTATTATTAATATCTTCTTTTACATTTGTTAATAGTTGCTTAATGAACTTTGGTGCTCCTGTGTTGGGTGCATAGATATTTATAAGTCTTATTTCTTCTTGATGGAGTGTCCCTTTGATCATTATATACTGCCCCTTTTTGTCTCTCTTTACCTGTGTTGTCTTGAAGTCTACTTTGTCTGATATAAGTATTGCAACACCTGCTTTCTTTTGTTTGCCATTAGCTTGGAGTATCATCTTCCACCTCTTCATTCTGAGCCTGTGTTTGTCATTGGAGCTGAGATGTGCTTCCTGGAGGCAGCATATTGTTGGGTCTTGTTTTTTAATCCATCTTGTCACTCTGTGTCTTTTTTATTGGAGAATTCAATCTGTTTATGTTTAGGGTGATTATTGATGTATGAGGGCTTAATGCTGTCATTTTATCACTAATTTTCCAGTTTTCCTGCATTTCCTTTGTTTCTTGTCCTGTGTGTTTTGGTCTACCCATTGAATTATGTAGTTTTTAATGATATGTTTCTTTGTTTTCTCCTTGTTTATTCTTTGAGTCTCTGTTCTGCTTTTTTGTTTAGTCGTTATCCTGAGGTTTGTATTCAGAATCTCATGTATGAGATAGTCCCTTTTCTGATGGCCTCTTATTTCCTTAGTCTAAACGGATTCAGTCTCTTTCCTCCTCCCTCTTAAGTTGTTTTTCTCATATCTTATTCCATCTTGTGGTTAAAATGACAGGATTATCTTTGGTTTTGGTGTTTTCCTTCCCTCTAGCTTAATGCTATAGTTGAATATTTGCTTATTATGATTCTGTCTACCTATTTATCTCCTTACTCTGTGTTTTGTGACCCTTTCTCCATTTTTTTTTTTTTAGTTATGAGGGCCTTCTTGAGGATTTCTTGTAGGGAGGCTCTCATGGCTATGAAGTCCCTTAGTTTTTGTTTGTCTGTGAAAGTTTTAATTTCTCCTTGGTATCTGAAGGATATTTTTGCTGGATAGAGTATTCTTGGCTGAAGATTTTTATCTTTTAAAGTTTTGAATATGACATTCCATTCTCTCCTAGCTTGTAAGGTTTCTGCATAGAAATCTGCTGAAAGCCTGATAGGGGTTCCTTTGTAGGTTATTTTCTTCTGCCTTGCTGCCCTTAATATTCTTTCTTTGTCGTTCACTTTTGCCAGTTTTACTACTATATGCCTTGCAGCAGGTCTTTTTACATTGACAAATCTGGGAGATCTGGAAGCCTGTTCCACAGAGATTTCCCTCTCCTTCCCTAAGTTTGGGAAGTTCTCTGCTATTATTTCTTTGAACATGCTTTCTGTTCCATTCTCCTTCTCTTCACTTTCTTGAATACCTGTAATTCTTATGTTGCATTTCCTCATTGAGTTGGGTATTTCTTGGATACTTTCTTCATTTCTTTTTAGTCTTAGTTCTCTCTCATCTGTCTGGAGCATTTCAACATGTCTATCTTTGGTTATGCTGATATACTCCTCTATGATGTCCACTCGAGCATTCAGGGAATCCGTATTTTGTTTTATCTCTTCCATTGTATCTGTCATCTTTAATATTTCTGTTTGATTCTTCTTTATAGTTTCAACCTCTTTTGTGAACTAGCTCCTGAACTCGTTGAATTGTTTCTCTACATTCTCTTTTACCTCACTGAATTTTCTGATGATAGCTATTTTGAATACATTGGCATTTAGATTACATATTTCTGTGTCTTCAGGACTGAGTTCTGGGTGCTTGTCGTTTTCTCTCTGGTCTGGAAATTTGATGTAGTGTCTGATGTTGTTAGAGGAGGTGTGTCGGGTCTTACACATTCTGATATTATTCAGTTGCAGTTACCGCCTATCACCACTGGGTGGGAGTTGAGAGCCGCATATTCTGAGCCCTCCACCTTCAGCGGAGCTCCAGGCACTGCAGCTAGCGCTGGATGGGTGGGGGAGGGTCACTTTCTCCTGTGTACTCTCAGGGTTTTCCCGGTCAGCTCTCGCTATGTGGTCTCCTAGGGTGTTGGCTTGATGAGGTCACACCCCGAGAAAGGTTCCCCATTAGAGGGCTTCCCTCTAGGCTGAAAGGGCCCTAGGGAGTCCTTGGTGAACTCTCGAATGAGCATAACCCTGCCCCACTCCTTCCCTCACAGATCCTCCTGTGGTTGTAATTGCAGTCTCTAGGGGAGGGAGTGAAAATCAATCTTACCCCATCCCGGCTCTTCTGAGGGCGGCTCCAGCTCCTCCACCCTCCATCATGTGGCTGCAAGTCTCTATGACATTTTTTGTGTTATTAGGATGTCCTATGTCAGAGTATGGATGCCCCTTTTTGTTGTATGTTGGAGGTGAGAGAGTCCCAGGCAAGTTCACTCCACCATGATGTTAACATTGCTCCTCAGGACTGGGCTTCTTTAGCTGGAGTCAGAACACTGTTTCTGAACCCATCCCTGCTATGCCCCTCCTTCCCTTTCAGGCCTGGGCCAGTGTCAGAAGTGCCCACAGGACTGGTACCCAAACAGGGAGAGAGATCGCTGCCTCCCCAAGGCCACCACCCTCCTGGCCGTAGAAGGACCCTGGGAATGGCCTTGGCCTGTGCAACTCTTTCCTTCTCTCTCCCCACAGTGCTGGTTCCAGGGATGTTTGTGAGGCATCGGGACACTCCCATTGTCAAAGCCAACAAGTGGTCTCTCAGCTGTATTCTCATCTCCCTGACCCTCTGCATCCTCTGCTCCTTGCTCTTCATCCTACCTTCATCCTACCACAGTGACTTGTCTTCTCTGACAAACAACCTTTGGAATTGTGTTCACAGTAGCTCTTTCCACCATTTTGTCAAAGACCATCACTGTGGTTCTGGCCTTCAAGGCAAGCAGGGTCAGATATTGTGCGGGGCCCAGAGCTTCTAACTCCTTCATTCTCACCTGCTCTCTGGCCCAAGTGATGTCCTATGAGATGTGGCTGGTCAGCTGTCCCCAGTTTCCAGACATAGACTTTCACTCTGAGCCTGGACTCATCACCACAGAGTGTAATGAGGGCTTAGCCAGCACCTTCTACTGGGTCCTGGGCTACATGGGCATCCTGGCCTTGGTCAGCTTCTCTATTGCTTCTGCAGCATCTGAGTGTCCTTCTTGCCCACCTACCAGAGTACCAACAGGAAGGCCATGGTGGCCATGAAGACCTTTTCCATACTGGCCTCCGGCCTGGGGTTACTGGGAGGCATATTTGTTCCAGAGTGCTTCATAATCCTCCTGAGACCAGACAGGAACACCCAGTTATGGATAAAGAGAAAAGGAGACAGGAAGAGAATTAATTCTGAAACTTTGCTTCAAAGTTTCCACTAAAAGTGAGCTTCTTAGAGAAAAGAAAACATAGCTATAATTGCATGTCTTATTTATTTTGAATATTTAACTATATTATGCCAGCAGGATGATCTTCCTGACATCATTGTTGAGGGCACCACTAGCCCCAGCCATGTTTTCTTCATTAAACAGTTGTTTTGGTATTGTTTTCAACAATGTTCAAGCCATCACCTGGTCTTGTTACCTTTTCTGCCTTCTTATGTATGCCTTCTTATGTATGTACTGCCTATTTACTTGCCTTTCTTTGGCTAAAATTCTGTTTTCTCATGTGTCTATTCTGTCAATCTTTCTAGAAGATATTCTGTTGCAAGTAATTATTGTTTTTCTGCTTCTGCGGCTTCACAACGTATCACTCTGTTTGGTACAGTACAACTCCATTTGACTCTACTGTTGTGTTTTTTTGTTTGTTTGTTTGTTTGTTTTACCAGTTCTGCATCCTACAATGGCTCCTCACCATTCTGGAAAAAGCAGAGTGTGGTGAAATAAGCTCAGACTTGAAAGTTAGAAAGGGAGAGGTTTACCACTACTTAAATTCACTTAAACTTTCACTAAGCTCATTTGAGCCTACCCACGAAGGATGTGGGATAAAATTGAATGATGCCTATCCACTTCACCTGGTACTAATCAAATGAACATGTAGAAATCAGTGCCCTTGGATGTAAATGATTTTTCACAGAATCAAATGAGCAGATTCAGATAATTTTTATAGATAATCTCAGTAACAGCAAAAACAATATCATACATTTGTGTAATCCTTTGTCTTAGAGAGAATTTTATTGTTTCTACCCTGCGTAGACTGTGTTGGTAACTAAGCCAAGGCCACAGCTCTCAGTCAACAGGGTGAAGGGGGAAGTCAGGTATGACAGGGTTGGAGATAAACAGGTTGCTCAGGAATTCCAGTGCCTAAGCTGGCTTGAGGAATGTAGCAGTCCTCAGGCCTGGCCTAGATATCCAGGACAGTCCCAAGGGTAGAGGAGGAGGGTGACAAGAAATCTCTGGGCTGAGCAGGAAGAAAGCATCACGGCACATGGAAACCTCCCATAGACTTTCCACTGCTCTAATGGAGGGTCCTTTCACAGGCTTAGAACAATCTCCTGTTCCTCCTTCTCATTTTGGTCTGGTCATCAGGGAATCACGGTCTTGGCAGGCTCTTGTCCCAATGCCTGTCTCCACCCGCTTTGCTTTTGGTGTTATTCTGAACATATCTGTCTCATTCTTAAAGCTGGCGTCTTACTTAAAGGGAAAAAACTAAATGCTTCTAGTGCTCACCCCTATCAGGAACCGGTAAAGGATGCCTACTTTCTCTTCTGCTTAACGTTGCACTAGAGGCACTAGCCAATGCAATCACAGAAGTGAAATCAATTGGACACATAAGAAAAAATGAAAAAGCAAAACTATATTTATGTGTAGGTCATGTGGTAGTATATACAGAAAATCCTAGAGTCAATGATACAGATAACTTTATTAAATGATTCAGTAAAGTAGCAGTATATAAAATCAACATTAAACAATCAATGATATTCATACACACAATCTCCAGCTAAAGGAAATAATGGTAGAGAAAAACCCCATTTATAATAGCACCAAAGAATATTAAATACTTAGGAACAAAATTAACAAGGAATGTTCCAAATCTATAGGAAGGAAATATTAAAATATTCTTACAAAACACAAAAGTTGACTTGAACAAGTGGAATAGGATAACTCAGCATCATAAAAATTTTATTTTCCCCTAAGTTAACATTCATTTCATGAAATATCATAAAGCTTTTTTATGAACTTGATACGTTAATGCTGATGTTTATATGGAAAAACACCAATGTAAAATAATCACAAATAAAAGAAAAATTTCAAAGCAAGAGGGAACTAGTCCTACCAGATATTGAAATATACTACAAAGCCTCTACAAAAATACATAGTATTGGTGGAAGAATAGGACAATAAACCAGTGGATTGGAATAGAAGCCCAGAAAGAGACTCAAGTACATGTAGAAATCTGGTATAAGGTAAGAATGGTATTTCAAATCACTGGGGCAAAAGATGGATTTTTAAATAAATGGTTTTGGGAGAACTGGCTAGCTATGTGGGAAAGACAAAATTAGATTCATACCTTACACCGTAAGGAAGAATGACCTACAGATGGATCAGCGATCTAATGTAAAAAACCAAAATCATGCAAAAACTACTGGAAAACATGGGGGGGGGGGGAACCTCTTTAACCCTGGTTTAGGGAAGGCCTTTTAAACTATGCCTCAAAATCCAGAAGCAATTAAAAAAAGACTGATAAATTTGACTACCTAAAAATTTAAAAAACATTGCATGGCAAAAATCACCATAAACAAAGCAGAAGACAACTGACAAACCAGGAGAAAATATTTGCAACACATATCACAGATAAAGGGCTAATGTCCCCAATATATAATTCTTAAATATGGGACTAAAATCCCAAATATAAAAGTGGAAAGATGTCATCAGCAGACAATTCACACTCACAGAAAGATGTAAAATGGTCCTTCTGTATATGAAAACATATTTAACCTCACTCATAATTGGAGAAATGCAAATAAAAATACACTGAGAGAACAACTTCCATGAAGTGGTCACAAAAACCTGTTCTTAGATAAGTATTGAAAAAGTGGCACAAAACAAAAACATAACTATTAAAGACACTGGAAGAAAGTTTCTTCTCAGAACAAACCAACCAACCTCGAACTAGACGGGGTAATAATTATGAAGTTGCAGCTTTCTGTTCTGACAGCACCCACAAACCCAAAGCTTGTGGCTGAGAATGGAGTGGAAATTGCAGCCCATCCGCTTAGGGAACCAGAGATCAGAGTTTAGTGCTAGAAGCAGGTGGAAATTTAAATGGGGGAATCCTGCAGTGAGAGAACCATAGAAGGAGGGAGAACCAAATTCGAAGCATAAACACTGCCCAAATTCCTGGGTGACAGCTAAATTTGGAATGTTCAGGGGAGACCGCAGGTGACTTGGCAAAAAAAAAAAAAAGACTCGACAGATAGAGCTACACAGAGAAAAGTCTGTGAGTTTTCTACTTTTTCAATTGAAGGACTCTCCAGCCGTGCACATCTTGTGTGACAGAAAGCTGAAGCCTAACGGGCTTGAGGTTTCAGATGACAGAGCCTGAGGTCACCAGAGCAGCTGAAATTAGGGTAGAATTTTCAGAAGCAAAGAAACCACAGAAAGGATGAGCCTGATCTCTGCCTAAATCCACCAGATTATGCAGGCAGAAGGGAGACCCCAGTAGGGCAAGCTAAAAAAGACTGAATCCTGTGGGTTGCATTGAAATTAGAGGTGCCAAGTAGGAGCTCATAGCTGTTAATGTCTATGCATGTATCTATACATACACATATGTATCTATGCATGTCATTATATCTATATAGATATAGAAATTGATATGCATGCATGTATTTCCTGGCTCTCTCCACTAAAAGGACCTAAAAGCAATGCTATCCCACCTAATGAGCACACTACTGCTCTGATGTTCCTTTTTAAATATCACCCTCAATAAAACAGAACCAGGGCTCCTTGGAGAAATCACTAATATCTGGGCTGGAGCAAGGAAAGCACAATATAAACTTAGAGTGTTTCAGTGCTAGAAAACAAAGAAGTTCTCCAGAAATGATGGAGACATGTCAACAAGATACAGGAGCAACACGAAAGAGCTCCCAGTGACCAAATTTTGGACAACTTGAGCAAGAAAATAAATGAAGATAATGATGTGTTATAACTGTTGGAATAAAATTGAAATCCATGAGTCCCTATTGATATAAATACTCTAATAAATAAATAAATGGGGAGAAAAGAAAGCTCTTTCTTACAGTAGAAACTTAAGTAATAAATGTAGAAAAAATGATGGAAATAGAAAACTGCCATTTTGCAAACAGTACAGGAATAACTGTTTCAGGCAAGAATCATCGATGAATACTAACATTAGCAGAAAGAAGAATCATGAGAAATGGGATGTTTATATAGTCTCAAAGGTATCTTCCCAAAGGGAAAGATAGTAACTTTATGGTGGGGAAATCTGGCAGACAACACCCTTAATCATATGATCAAAGAAAACACCACCAGAACTTGGTCAAATCTACATCATGTGGCTCCTGACATAATGCACTAAGAAAGATATCACTCCACATCTGTGGTACTCTTGCTAAAAATGCCTACTTTTAATTCTAACCATGGGAAAATATCAGACAATCCCCAATTATGGGAGATTCTACAAAATAACTGGCTAGTACTCTGACCTCAAGATCGTGAAAGACAAAGAAATACTAAGAAAATTCTTCATATTAAATAAACCAAGGAGACATGGGAACTGAATGTAATGACAAGTGAATGGAAGGTGCGATCTTAGATTATAAACTGCACCAGACAACAATTGTCAAGACTTGATTAAGATCTGTCAAACAGATAACATTTTTGAATCAATGTTAATTACCTGATTTTGAGATTTGTACTTTACTCGTAAGATCTCAGAGAATCTTGGTGAAGAGAATAAACGGATTTTTTTTTGTAACAACTTCATAACTTTTTGTATGTTTGAAATTATTTCAAAGTGAAATTTATAAAATTTTACAAATGAAAAAATATTTCTGGCTTGTTTTAGAAATGATAAATATAAATCTCCTTTGGATCTCGCTCCACTTTTTATTCAAAGGATGATGCTTGTGGATTTCATCTTTTTTTTTTTTTCATTCACGTTTGCACTCCACACTCCTTATGAGCTTATATTAGGAATAAACTTAATGGCTTCCCTTTCCAAAATTACGATCGATTATAGATATGACAATAGTAATTATAACAACTACAAATTACTGAGTGTTTACTATAGGAACTGTGAGATGCACTTCTCAGGTTTTATTTTCAGCAAATATTACAATAACGCTCTGAAAAAGGGACTGTTGTTACTCCTTTTCTCTAAAGGAGAAAATTCCGATTGAGGCAGGATGAGGACCTTACATTAGTCATCAGTTAGTTGGAGTGATGTTTCACAACCAGGTAAAACTCTCATGTCCTGTTGGTTTTATGAATCCAGCCAAATGTTGATACCAAAACCTTACAAGAAAATACAAGAAAGAAAATTGTAGACCAGATTTCTCACATGAACATAGATAAAAATCCTAAAGAAAATATTAGCAAATTGAATCCAACTTAATAAAAGAAGACAGGTCGTCTTGGCCAAGTTGTACTCTTTCTAGAAATATATGGTAGTTTATCATTTAAAAATCAATAAATGAAGGATTTCATTTCTAGTATGGCTGCACAAACTCCAAGCAGCCTTCCCCTCTAACAGATAATGAATATACATTCTGGACAAAATCAATGAAACAATGACGACAAAGCTCTTGAGAGGGAACCAAAGCAGGTGGACTCTGGAGAGGAGTCAAAAGTGAGGGAGAGACTGTCAGAAGGTGAAATTCCATTTTCTGGCTTTTAGCCTGAAGTCAGACTGCAGATGTGGCACCACGCAGAATGGGGCTGAAGCTCTGAAAAGTGTCCAGCTTTCTGGCGTGAAGGAAAGACAGAGTTCAGGGTAACCACAGCTACTACAAAGTGAGGGAGTGTGAGGGAAAGATCTGCAGAGTGAACACCCTGAATTTGAAGTCTAAACCCTCTGCAAGAGCCTTTCTAATCACTCAACCGTGTATCCAACTGCAAACAGCACACTTGGGACAAAAAGAATTGAACTGAGGTTTGAGCTGCCACCCAAAGGATAGAATTTCCAGTTTGAATCCAATTAAGTTAATTGACTAATAAAACAAAAATTCTGAAGTGTTAACATGTAATCGAATCCAGAGTCTCCACAACACAGCTTCACAAAGTCAGGGCTGTGGTTCAAAATTACTCAGCAAACAGGGAGACAGGAAAACGTGCTCCATTCTCAGGAGAAAAGACAGTCAGATGCTGGATTCGCAGACAAGAACCTCAAAGCAGCTGTTGGAACCAGGCTCAGTACTGTAAAGCAATGTTGTTGTAGTGAATGGAAAGAGAGGGATGCTCAGCAGAGAAGTAGAAACTACAAAAGAGGAGCCAAATGGAAATTCCAGAACTTAAAAATATACAATCTAAAATAAAAAAAATCACTGGATGTGCTTAACAATACAACAGGCTTGACAGAGGAAAGAACCAGTGAACTTGGAAGACAGATCAAAATAAATTACAGAATCTGAAGAACAGAGAAAAAGATAATTGAAAAACATCGAAGAGAGTCTCAGAGTCACTTGGATCAACACTAAACAGTCTAACAAATATGTGATCATGACACTGGCCCTGATATCAGTTCCCCTACATTAAACCCAGCACATTTGGGGTTAAAATCAAGCACTCATCCCCTTTCCCTGCTTATTCCCTGGCTGCCTATCAGCAGAATCCACCATCCCCCATGGAGGCAGACAACCAAGGATATCCACCTATGGATTTTGTTTTCTCCTCCTCCTCCGACCTGTAAGCAGCCTCACGAGGTGAAACGCAGGCTGGTGGGAAAGCTCTGACCAGCAAGGCCACGGGCTCCCCCTCCCTACAAGCAGCCGCATTCCTTGCAACCTTTAAAACCCCTCACCTCCCATCTTTTGGAGAGACAGGTGAATTTGAGGGCTCACTCTTGTCTCCCGGCTGACATCACCCAAAATGAAAACCATTTCCTTGCCATAAGCCTGGCGTTCTAGTTTTTACTTGGTCCCTCTTGTGTGGCAGGTAAAGAACCTATATTTGTAGGCAGTAATGATAGAGTACCAGAAGGAAAGGAGAAAGAATAGGTCAGAAAAAATATTTGAAGAAATAATGGCTGAAAATAGCAGTGTGTTGGTGAAGGACATGCTTTTACAGGCTCAACAAGCTCAGCAACCCCCAAGTGGGATAAATATGAAGAAAACCACACACAAGTGCATCAGAGACAAACTTATGAAAACAAACGAAATCAGGAAATCTTGAAAGCAGCTAGAGGAAAAATGACACATTTCACAGAGGGGAACAACAATTTGAATTTCCACTGCCTTTGATTAAACTGCAGAGGCCAAAACACAGAAAGAAACAAACTAGATTGTCAACACAGAATTTTAACCCAGTGAAAATATCTACTAGGATGGAGGTGAAATACGCACAATTTCAGGTAAAAGAAAACAAACAGAATTTGTTGGGCGCAGACCTGCACTACAAGAAACACTAAAGGAAGTTCTTCGTGCTGAAGAGAAATGATGCCAGAGGTAAAATCTGGTCATCAGCAGGGAATGAAGAGTGTCGAATGTGACAAATATGTGGAAAATATGAAAATACATTTTCATTTAATCACGTTAAATATAAATGAGTGATTAAAGCAAAAATTACAATATTGTCTTGTAGGGTTTATAATAAATGGATGTGTAACACATATGACCTCTACAGCATAAAGGATGGAAGGAAGAGGGAAATAAACTCGCACAATTCCAGTTTCTACGTTATATGTGAAATGGTACAATATTAACTTTAAATATATCGTGAGGATTTAAGGATGCATATTTTAATCCCCAGAGCAAATATAAAAAATAATGCAAATATGTGTAAGTACAAAGCCAGGAAATACGTTAAAATGGAATTCTAAAAATTATTCAAATTATATGAAAGAAAATAAGAAAGTAGAAATGGGGGGTGGGGATTGGGGGAGGAAACCGAGAAACAACAATAAAGGAAAATAGGAAACAATAGTAAAATGGCAGTCCTAAGTCCAAGCATAGGAATATTCAAGGTTAATGGACTAAAACAGGGTTGGCAAACTTTCTTTTAATGAACCAGATAGTAAATATTTGGGGCTTGCAGGCCATATAGTCTATGTTGCAACTAATCAATTCTGCTATTGTGGTGAAAAATCAGCCACTAAAAGTATGTCAACAACTGGGTGTGGCTGTGTGACAGTAAGCTTTTATTTATAAAAATAGGAAACTGTTTCATGGTCCATAGAACTCATATTATAGATCAATTTTTGAAAAATTGAGATATGTCTCTACTTATTTTGGTCTACTTTAATTTTTCTCAGCATTATTTTGTAATTCTCGGTGAAGAGCACTTGCATGTCTTTTGTTACATTTACTCCCAACTACTCTATATTTTTGATGCTATTGTAAATTTGATGCTTTTAAATTTCATTTTTTCAATCGTATGGTTATAGTATATGCAAATCCAGTTGACTTTTGCATTTTGACTTTGTATTCTGTGACCTTGCTAAGCTCACTTCTTAGTTCTAGTATGTTTCTGGATTCCCTAGGATTTTCTACATAGGCAATCATCATTCTGATCAAATATTGACAATTTCACTTCTTTCTTTCTGGTCTCTGTGGGTTTCATTTCGATTTTCCTCTCATTTTAATGACTAGGACATCTAGTGCAATATTGGACAGAGTAGATTTTTCATAGGTGCCCTGCATCAGGGTGAGAACCCTCTACTCCTTGATTCCTGAGCGTTGTTCTTATAACTAGGTGTGAACGCTGCCAGATGCTTTTCCTGGATCTACTGAAATAAGAGAATGGCTTTTAATCTTTACTTTTCAACGTTGTGAATTACATTGACTGAATTTTTGATGTTCAGCAACCTTTTATTCCTGACATAACCTTCCTTGGTCATGAAAGTATTAGTTTTTTAATATATTGTTAGAATCAATTTGTTAATATTTTGTTAAGGGCTTTTGCATCTGTGTTCATGAGGGACACTTTTTTCTACCATTTTGTCAGGTTTTGGTTTTAGGGTTGTACTTTCCTCATAAAACAAGTTGGGAGATATTTCCTCCTCATCTATTTACTGAAAGAATTTGTAAAATTTTACTTCTTCCTCGTGTGTTTGGTAGAATTCATCTGGTGAACTGTCCCCTCGTATCTTTGCCCATTTTTCTAATTGGATCGTTTACTCTCTTATTGTTGAGTCTTTATATAGTCTAGAGAGTAGTCTGTTATTGGATTATTTTCTCCAAGTCTATAGCTTGTCCTTAACAAGGAGAATAAAGTGTGAGGAATCACTCTGCAGACACTAGGCCGACTCTGCAGCTGCAGCAGTGAAGACAGGGTCGTTGTGCAAAGGGACAGGCACATAGATCAACGGAACAGAACAGAGAACCCAAACGGGCCCCTAAATATGCCCACCTGAGTTTTTACAAAAATACAAAAGTGATTCAGTTGAGGAAGGATAGGATTTTCAACAAATGGTATTGTAGTAATTGGACATCCATAGGGAAAAAAGGTGAACCTCAACATAAACTTCACACCTTAGACAAAAGTAAACTCAAAATAGATCACAGACTTAACAGAAACAAACAAAACATAAAATTTTTAGAAAAATAAGATAAAATCATCAGGTTCTAGGTGTGTGCAAAGAGTTCTAGATTTTACACTGACATCTAGAAAACACTGATAAATTGGGCCTCATCAAAATTAAAACTTTTGTTCAGCAAAAATCCATGTGAAGAGGATGAAAAGACAAGTGCAGATGGCTTCACAGCATAATTCTAACAAACATTCAGAGAAGAATTAATACCAGTTCTTCTCAAACTCTTCCAAGAAAAAGAAGTGTGGGAACACTCAGCACCTCATTTTATGAGACCACTATCACCCTGATCCCAAAACCAAAGACAGCACAAGACAAGAAGAGTCCAGAGCAATATCTCTAATGAATATGGATGCAAACATCCTAAACAAAATCCTAACAAACCAAATCCAGCCACATTTAAACAGAATTATATGCCAGGGCCAAGTGGGATCATCCCAGGAATGCAAGGGTGTGCCCTTTGTGTCCTAATAAGCAACAGAAATGAAGAGAGCACACTGCTTAGGTGTTTGAAAACCTCATTCATTGGACCTTTTCCTCAGGGGTTTTAGGGGAAGCCACAAACCTATGTTCATTTTCTTTTTTCCTTAAATATTGAGCCACTGGACTCCAGGCATGGAACCCCTTACATCCCACTGGTTTGGAGGATGAATTGTGACAGCAGTGAGGCAAGCAACAACACAAGAACCCACGTCTAGGACACCTTTTGTGGGTTCCATGGTCTCTGAGGTGGATGTGCTCACATTGATCCTATGTGTGGCCTGCAACTCATGCCTCGGAAGAGCACCCTCCCTCTACTCAAGAGGATAGGTAAAATGCATGGGAAATAGCTCAGGTTGCCCCACCACTTATCAGTGCTGCCTGGTCAGTGGAACAGTCTTGTCCCATGGCACTAGGAGGAAAGTCACACTTCTCTCCCTTCAGAGGGGCCTTTGTAAAGTTTGCTAATCAATAAAAAAAACCAGGGGTGCCCCCAGGGGCACCATTCTGGAATCTAGACAAGTAACACAGCTCAGAACTCAGGGAGAAGTCGGGTCTTGAGTTTCAAATTTAAGACAAGAACCCATGGCAGCAAATGCACAAAGAGCAGTTGTGCCAAGCCCCAGCACGTGTCACAGATGTCAGCACCCTCCTCTGTTGCTGCCACCATCTGGTTGAACTGGTTAGTAAGCCAGAGCAGCACACGGATATATCATTTCAATCTGAGGCCAAAATACCCTACTCACTGCAAATTGTTTTAAAGTGTGAGTATTATTATTATTCAGGTTTATTGAGACCAACAGATCAGGAGACAACTGCCATTGAAAAGATAGGTTGGAGATGTCAGCATCATGGCAGCATGAGGGGATCCCTCTGTCTCTCCACTTCAGTCTACAGCGAGTAAAACATCCACAACCCAACAAAGCCCACGTTGCCCAACAGACCAGGATGCCACAGAGATCCACACCTTGGGACCTGTGAGGTGGGTGGACTGGAGCACATAGAGGAGGCTAAATGGGGGAAGAGCAGAGGTAGTGCCCAGAACCCTGGGCCCCAACTGTGGCAGCCGAGCCAGCCATCCTCAGCCCCAGAGAAGCCAGTGGGCAGCAGCAGAGGTGCACATGTGACTCTGGCCAGCCAGCCATGGCAGCACCTGTGGTCATGGGGAGTAGAAAAGCAGCAGAAGCAGAGCCCCATGATCCTGGGTTCTTGGTCATGGCTCAGAGCCTGGTAGCAGCAGTGGAGGTGCACACAGGACTCCAACATCCAAACCACAGTGGTGGCTGTGACCACAAGTTAACGGGCAACAACAGAGGCAACGTCCCATGTTCTGAGCTCCCTCCCACTCTCACCCTCCCCATTCCAAGGTGGTGGAGCTTCCAACCCAGGTGATTCGTCAGCCATCCCTATACCCCTGCAGTGAAGCCAGCAACCAAGGTGACACCAGCAACAGCAAGGCATCAGTGACCCCCAGAGACACAGGTGGTGATGATGAGAATGCTAGTGATACCCCACATAAATCTAGTGGAGGGTAGAATGTGCAAATCCTCAAATATAGCCAGAAGCAGCTCAGGTAACAGAAAGCAGAAACAGTGCTATAGTGCCACCTACTGAAAAATGAAAGAAAGGCCTCTAACCGCAAACCAGTTGAAAAGTGAATCAAAACAAATAAAGCTACACCTAAATACAAAAAGAATTTGCTATGACAAATGCACTGGCAGAGGAATAACTCAGCAAGGACCACAAAATGCCATGGTAACACAGTATCACAGAAAGAAAATAAGGACTCTATAGAAACCAAACATAAAGTGATGGAAGATTATGATCTAACTGATAAAGAATTCAAAATAGCCATCATGAAGAAACTCAGTGAGCTACAAGAAAACTCAGAAAGGCAGTTCAATTAGCTCAAAATTAAAATCAATGAACAGAAGGAATACTTTATGAAAGAGACTGAAACTCTAAAAAAAGAACCAAACAGAAAATCTGGAGCTAAAGAACTCAATAAATGAGAGGAAGAATGCCTTAGAAAGCCCTGGAAATAGAGCAGGCCACATGGAAGAGAGGATTGCAAGCTCAAAGAGAGAAACCTAGAAACGATGCAGGTAAAAGAGGGAAGAAAACTACGATTTTTTTAAAATGTAGAAATTCTATGAGAATTATCCAAATCCATTAGAAAGGGCAACATAAAGATAATGGGTATCCTGGTAGGAGAATAGCAAGACAGGAGCAGAGAACTTATTTAGAGAAATAATAGCTGAGAATTTCCCAAACCTGAGGAAGGAACTGGATGTACAAATCCATGAAGCGAATAAAACACCCAATTATTTCAACACAAAAAGACATTCTCCAAGACAAATGATAATAAAACTGTCAAAACTTAGTGACAAGGAATGAATATTAAAGGGAGCAAGGAGGAAAAAAAAAAAAACAACTTACAAGGCTATATTTAACCTATCAACCATTAGGCTACCAGCAAATTTCTCAGCAGAAACTCTACAGGCCAGAAGAGAGTGGAATGATATATTTAAAATATTGAAAGATTAAAAACTTTCAGCCAAGAATACTCTATCCGCAAAGTTACCCTTCATATAGGAAGGATAAAGGGTTTCCCAGAAAAACAAAAGCTGAGGGAGTTAATCACCACTAGACATGCCTTCCAAGAAATGTTGAAAGGAGCTCTCCCATCTGAAACAAAAGGCAAAGGTTTCGAGCAAGTTTCGAGCAAGGTGGTAAATATACAGAATCAGAAAATTGCAACTCCATAACACAATAGGTTAGTAAACACTTAATTATAAAGCTTAAAGGAAAAGAAGCATTGAAAATAACTATAACTACTTCCATTTGGTAACAAACTCACAATACAAAAAGAAATAACTTGTGACAACAAAAACATAGAAGAGGAAGAGGAAAAGGACAGAAACTGCAGAGGCAAACGAAGATAAGACGCTATCAGCAGAAAATGGACTATCTTATCTATGAGACCTTTTATACAGATGTCATGGTAACCACTAAACAAAAATTCAGAGCACAGTCATGAATCATAAAAAAAGAGGAAACTGGGGAAAACATCACAGAAAACCATTAAACTGAAATGGTAGACAAAAACTCAAGAAGAAAGAAGCAATGAAAATATAAAACAACCATAAAACAAAAGATAAAATGGCAGTATTAAGTCCTCATATATCAATAATCACCCTAAAAGTAAATGGATTGAATTCACCAAAGACACAGAGTGGCTGGATGGATTAAAAACAAGACCCAACAATATGCTGCCTCCAGGAAACACATCTCAGCTCTAAAGACAAACACAGGCTCAGAAAGAAGGGATGGAAGATGATACTCCAAGCAAATGGCAAACAAAAGAAAGCAGATGTAGCCATACTCATATCAGACAACATAAGACTTTAAGCCAAAAAAGTAACAGGATACCAAAATGGACATTATATAATCATAAAAGGGACAACCCACCAAGAAGACACAATATTTATTAATATATATGCACCTAACATATGAGCACTAAAGTATAAACAGCAACTACTATCAGGCCTAAGGGGAGAAATTGACAGCCACACAATAATAGTAGGGGTTCCTACTTAGATCAGTGGATAGATCACCCGGACAGAAAGTCAACAAGGAAACAGTGGCCTAAATGAGATACTAGATCAGAGGGACTGAATAGAGAGATATGGAATAGTCCATCCAAAAGCAGCAGAATCCACATTCTTCTCAAGTGCATGTGGAACATTCTCAAAGATAGACTGTATGTTGGGAAGCAGAACAAGTCTTAGTAAGTTTAAAATGATTGAAAATATACCAAGCACCTTTTCTGACCACAATGGTCTGAAACCAGAAATCAACCACAAGAAGAAAGCTGGAAAAGTTACAAATATGTGGAGATGAAACAACATGCTACTGAACAACTGGATCAATGAACACATCAAAGGAGAAATAAAAAATACCTAGAGGCAAATGAAAATAAAAACACAACATACCAAAGCTATGGGATGTAGCAAAAGTGGTTCTAAGAGGGAAGATTACTAATACAGGTGTATCTCAAGGAAAAAGAAAAATCTCAAATAAACAATCTAACATTACACGTGAAGGAACTAGAAAAAGAAGAACAAATCCCAAAGTCAGTAGAAGGAAGGAAATAATAAAAATCAGAGTGGAAACAAATGAAATAGAGACTAAAAAGACAATAGAGAATATTGACAAGACTGAGCTGGTTCTTTGAGAAGATAAACAAAATTGACAAACTTTTAGTGAGACTTACCAAAAAAAAAAAAAAAACAGAGAGAGAGAGAAGGTTCAAAAATAAAATCAGAAATGAAAGAGGAGAAATTACAACAGATACCACAGAAATACAACGGATTTTTAGAGAAGACTATGACAAACTATATGCCAACAAATTGGATAACTTAGAAGAAATGGATAAATTCTTAGAATCATGCAACCTTCTGAAAGTGAATCAAGAAGAAATAGAGAATCTGAATAGACTGATCACTAATAAGGAGATTGATACAGTAATCAAAAACCTTCCAAAAACCAAAAGCCCAGGACCAAATGGCTTCTCTGGTGAATTCTATCAAACATTCAAAGAAGACTTAATACCTATCCTTCTCAAACTCTTCCAGAAACTTGAAGCAGAGGGGACACTTCCTAACTCATTTTATGAGGCGAACATTACCCTGATACCAAAACAGACATGGACAACACACAAAAAAGAAAATTACAGGCCAGTATTACTGATGAACATAAATGCAAAATTCCTCAACAAAATATTAGCTAATCAAATATAACAATTCATTAAAAGGATCATACACCATGATCAAGTGGAATTTATACCAAGGATGCAAGAATGGTTCAACATCTGCAAATCAATCAATGTGATACACCACATTAACAAAATGAAGAATAAAAATCACATAATCATCTCAATAGATGCAGAGAAAGCATTCAGCATCCATTTACGGATAAAAACTGAATAAAATGGGTATAGAAGGAAAGTACCTCAACATAATAAAGTCTGTATACAACAAACCCACAGCCAACATCATACTCAATGGTGAAAAACTGAAAGCTATCCCTCTGAGAACAGGAGCCAGACAGGTGCCCACTCGCACTGTCGTATCTAACATAGTATTGAAAGTCCTAGCCAGAACAATTAGGCAAGAAAATCAAATAAAAGCTATCCAATTAGAAAGGAAGAAATAAAACTGTCACTATTTGTGGATGACACGATTTAATATATAAGAAACACTACAGAATCCAACAAAAAACTGTTATAAATAATAAATGAATGCAGTAAACTTGCAGGATACAAAATCGACATTCAAAAATCTGTTGCATTTCTATACACTAACAATGAACTAGTAGAAAGAAATCAAGAATACAATCCCATTTACAATCACAACAAAAAGAATAAAATACCTAGGAATAAATTTAACCAAAGAGGTGAAAGACCTATACACTGAAATCTATAAGACATTGTTGAAAGAAATTGAAGAAGACACAAAGAAATGGAAAGATATTCTGTGCTCATGGAGTAGAAAAATTAACATAGTTAAAATGTCCATATTATCTAAAACAATCTACGTATTCAATGCAATCCCTATCAAAATCCCAATGACGTTTTTCATGGAAATAGAACAAAGAATTCTAAAATTCATATGGGATAACAAAAGACCCTTAATAGCCAAAGCAATCCTGCAAAAAAAAAAAAGAACAAATCTGGAGGCACCACACTCCCTGATTTCAAAATATACTACAAAAAAATAGTAATGAAAACAGCATGGTACTGGTGGAAAAACAGACACACAGATCAATGGAACAGAATTGAGATCCCAGAAATTAACCCACGCGTATATGATCAACTAATTAACGACCAAGGAGCCAAGAACATACAACAGAGAAGGAAAGTCTCGTCAATAAAAGGTGCTGGGAAAACTGCACAGCCACACGCAAAAGAATGAAAGTAGACCATTATCTTACACCATTCACAAAAATTAACTCTAAATGGATCAAAGACTTGAAGGGACCTGAAACAGTAAAACTCCTAGAAGAAAATATAGGCAGTGCACTCTAACATCGGCCTCAGCAGCATCTTTTCAAATACCATGTCTCCTCAGGCAAGGGAAATAAAAGAAAAAATTAACAAATGGGACTACATCAATCTAAAAAGCTTCTTCATGGCAAAGGAAACGCTAAGTCAGACAAAGACAATTACCATATGACTTCAGTCACATGTGGGGAGATAAAGCACAAACAAACACACAGATAAGGAGAACAGGTTGGTGGTTACCAGAAGGGAAGGCTGTGGAGAGAGGGCTGAAAGGGTAAAGGGGCACATATGTTTGGTGATGGATGGCGACTAGACTTCCAGTGGTGAACACGAGGGAGTCTATACAGAAGTCAAAATATAATGATGTACACCTGAAATTTATATAATGTTATAAACCCATGTGATCAATAAAAAAAGAAAAGCTAGATTGTGAGAGTGAGGTCAGCAAGGTGGCAGAATAGAGAACCCTCCTTCCCCCACAGAAACACAGAGTTAACAGCAATATATGGACCAATTGCCATTGTGAGAAATCCAGAAACCAGTTAAGAGTTTCCTGCACCCCAGGCCAGTGTGAAACCGGGTAGGAAAATTCGTGGTATTTGATGCCAGAGTCCCACCCCCCGGCACAGTGTGGCATAATTGGGAGGAAGCCTCCAATTCCTGAATTCTCCTAGGTCAGGGGAAGGAGTGGAATATGTGTCCAACGTTTTGAGTTTTGAGGGTGCAGCCATGGGGACTGGTTTCTGTTTTTTCTGAATCTAAGCACCGACAGCAGCCCGGCGCCAGGTTGGGGCGATCTATGTGGCTTGTCTAGTTCCAGAATATGCAGTGCCACAGTCTGACACTAGGGGGAGCTCCGACATTGTGGCTTACTGCAGCACCAGCAAGACCACAGTGTCACAGATACACACGAGGGGAGCTCCTAAGTAGAAACTGGCAAACTTCAATTAGATGACACCTCCAAGCCCAGAGAGGACACCCCCCAGGAAGGGCTTCAGAGGGCTGCAGAATCTCCAGCTGGGCTGACTGCAGACAGCACTCCCAGTATGAGACCAGACCATACAGAACGGGAGAGGTGTCTGATTTTTCAAATGCTGGGTTCCAACAAAAAAATAAGACAGAGAAGTAAGGAAACATAGACTATCCAAAAGAACAAATTAAATCTCCAGAAACCAACCCAAAAGAAATGGAAATATATGAATTACCAGGCAAAGAATTCAAAATAATGCTCAATGAATTAAAAGAGAGCACAGATGGACAAAAAAGTCAGGGAAATGATGAATGAACAAAATTAAAATATCAACAGAGAAATAAACACTGAAGAAGAACCAATCAGAAATTCTGGAACTGAAGGAAAAAAACTTAATTGAAAAATTAACTAGAGGGACTGGACTCAACGGCAGAAGAAAGAATCAGCGAAGTTGAAGACAGAATTTTTGAAATTACCGAGTCAGAGGAAGAAAAAGCATAAAACAATGAAGACAGCCTAAGAAACCGAAGGGAAGTGTGGGCCAACATCAAGCGGAACTCAGTGGCATTATGGAAGTCCCAGAAGGAGAGGAAAGATAAAGGAGCAGAGAGCCTATCTGAAGAAACAATGGCTGAAAACGTCTCAGATCTGAGAAGAGAAATGGACATACGAATTCAAGAAGCTCAAGTAACTTCAACTAAGATAAATCTAAAGAGACTTATGCCAAGACACGTTATATTCAAACTGTCAAACGTTACAGAGAGAAACTCGAAAGAGAGCAAGAGAAAAGTGCCTAGTTGTGTACAGAGGAACTCCTATTAGACTGTCAACAGGTTTTTCAGCAGAAAGCTTGCAGGCTAGAAGGGAGTGGGATGATAAATTCAAAGTGCTGAAAGAACCTGCTAACCAAGAATGCCATGCCATGCAAAACCGTCCAGATATGAAAGAGAAGTTAAGATTTCCCCCAGTAAACAAAGGCTGAGGGAGTCCATCACCACTAGACCAGCCTACGACAAGGGCTGAAGGGAGTCCTTCAGGTTGAGGCAAAAGGATGATAAACAGCAACGTAAAACAGCACAAAAATATAAAACACTCTGGTGAAGTAAACATACAGTAGTAATGTAACGTTGGTACATAAATCACTTTTAAATCTGGCATAGAATTTAAAAAACAAAAGCATAAAAAATAATTATAAATCTTTGTTAAGGGATACACAATATAAAAAGAGGTAATCCGTGTCAACAATAACAAAGTGGAGGAGGCAGTGACATAAAGGAGGAGAGCTTTTATTTGTGATTGAAGTTGTTACCAGTTTAGATAGATCGTTACGATTTTATGTAATTGAAAATGTAAACACAAAGGAAATATCAATAGAATAAACAAATGAAAAGGAAAATGAGAAGAGAATCAAAACATGTCACTACAAAGAATCAATGAAACCCAAAAGAAGTCAACCAGGGAGGAAAAGATGGTCAAAAAAACTACAAGACATACAGAAAACAATGAGAAAATGGCAATAGTAAGTCCTTCCATATCAGTAACTACTTTAAATGTAAATAGGTTAAGTGCCCCAATTAAAATACATAGATTAGCTAAATGGGTAAAAAAACAAGATCCAACTACATGCTATCTACAGAGACTCACTTTAGATGTAAGGACGTACTTAGGGTAATAGTGAAAGGATGAAAAGAAATATTCCATGTGAATGGGATCCTAAAGAGAGTAGGAGTAACCATGCTTTATCAGACAAAATATACCTTAAGACAAACACTGTCACAAGAGATGAAGAGAGAGATTATATAATGATAAAAGGGGCAACCCGCCAGGAAGATATAACCATAAGCACCTATCAGTACAGATCTCACATATGTAAAGCAAACATTGATAGAACTGAAGGGTGAAATTAACAGCAGCACAATAATGTAAGGAGACTTCCATACTCCACTTTCAGTTATGGATAGAACAACCAAAGATCAATAAGGAAACAAAGGACTTGAATAACACTATGGATCAACGGACCTGACAAACAGATACAGAATGCTCCACTCACAACAGCAGAATACACAGTCTTCTCAAGCACACATGGAACATTCTCTAAGATAGACCACACTTTCAGCCACAAAACAAGTATTCATATATTTAAGAAGATTGAAATCACACAAAGTATCTTCTCCAGCCACAATGGAATGAAACTACAGATCAGCAGAAGCAGGAAAAGGGAAATATCCACAACTATGTGGAAACTAAACAACTCACTCTTTACCATCCAGTGGGTCAAAGGAAACATCACAAAGGAGTTCAGAAAATACCTGGAGACATGAAAATGAAAACACTATATACCAAACTCACAGGATTCAGCAAAAGCAATGCTAAAAGGGAAGTTTATAGCAGCGAATGCTTATGTTAAAGAAAGAAGATAATCTCAAGTCAACACAACTTTCTACCTAAGGAGCTAGAGAAAGAAGAATAAAGGAAATCCCAAATTAGCAGAAGGAAGGAAATAAGAACTATTAGAGCAGAGATAAACAAATTAGAGAATAGAAAAATAATGGAAAAAATCAAAGAAACCAAGAATTAGTGTTCTGAAAAGATCAACAAAATTTACAAACCGTTAACTATACTACAAAAAAAGAAAGAAGCCTCAGTAACTAAAATTAGAAATGAAAGAAGGGACATTACAAAAAATGTCACAGATATAAAAAGGATTATAGGACACCATTATGAACAACTGTATGCCAACAAATTGGACAACCTAAACTAAATGGATAAATTCCTAGAAACATACAATCAACCAAGACTAATCATGAGGAAATAAAAAATCTGAACAGACCTATCACAAGTAAGGAGATGGGAAGAGTAGTCAAAAACCTCCTCTTTTTGGAAAAACCTGTTTTTCCCCTCCTATGTAGGGACAAACCCAGTTCTTCCCTACAAATGTCTTTCTTTCACCTGTGAGTTTCCTTTGCTACGTAAACAGAACACTTCACTTCTGACTCTTCTGGTCACCAAATGTCTGGAGGTTTTTCCCCACAACAAGCAATTGTCTGTGACACCAGCTGAGTGTTCTACAATTTAACTCAATACTGACACTATATACCCAGAGACAGCATCAGATCCCACAGGTTAAGGGCTCAGTCCCACAAGACTGTGCTCTACACACGTGCTTGAAACACCAGGCACAAGCCCAGGCTGTCATCTGTGCTTCTGACCACTGGTGGTTCCAATGACTCCCCTCCCCTCGAGTTGGATTAATTTGCTAGAGCAGCTCACAGAACTCAGGGAAACACTTAAATTCACGAGTTTATTAAAGGATATGATAGAAGATACAGGTGAACTGCCAGATGAAGAGATGCATAGGGTGAGGTCTGGAAGGGCCCTGAGCACAGGAGCTTCTGTCCCCATAGAGTTGGGGTGTGTCACCCTCCCAATGTCGATGTGTTCACCAGCCTGGAAGCTCTCTGAAACCCCTGCTATTGGTATTTTTATGGAGGCCTCATCACGTAGGCATGATCAATCATTAATTCTATTTCCAGCCTCTCTCCCCTCTCTGAAAGATAGGGGATGGGGCTGAAAATTCTAAGCTTCTAATAATGGCTTGGTTTTTCTGGTGACCAGCCCCCATCCAGGAGCCGTCCAGGAGCCCACCTAGAGTCACCTCAATAGAACAAAGGTGCTCCTGGTGCTCTTATCACTTAGGAATTTACAAGGGTCTTAGGAGGCCTGGGTCAGGGATGGGGTCAAAGACAAATGTTAGAAAAAGAGATGCTCCTAGTGTTCTTATCACTTAAGAAATTATAAGGGTTTTAGGAGCTCTGTCCCACGAACCAGGGGCAGAGGCCACTATATATTTTCTGTTATCTCATATCTCCCAACAAAGAAAAGCCCAGGGCCAGATGGCTTCACTGGAGAATTCTAGCAACCATTTAAAGAAGAATTAACACCAATCCTCCTGAATCACTTCCAAAGAATTGAGGAGGAGGAAACACTTCCAGACTCACTCTATGAGGCCAGCATTACTCTGATAACAAAACCAGACAAAGACACAACAAGCGAAGAAAACCAATATCCCTTGTGAATATTGGTGCAAAATCCTCCACACAATCCTACCAAATAGAACTAAACAGCACATTCAAAGGATGCTACACCATGACCAAGTGGGACTTCTATCTGTAATGCAAAGATAGTTAAACATACAAAAATCAGTCAATATAATACACCACATGAACCAAAGGAAGGACAAAAAACACGATCATCTCAACTGGTGCAGAAAAAGCTCTTGAAAGAATTCAACACCGTTTCTTGATAGAAACACTTAATAAACTAGGAATGGGGGAAACTATCTCAACATGGTAAAGGGAATATATGAAAAGCTCACAGCTAACATCATACTCAACGGCAAAGACTGAAAACTTTCCCTCAAACACCAAGAACGAGACAGGGATGCCCACCCTCACCAGTACTGTTCAACATAGTCCTAGAAACCCTTGTCAGAGCAAGCAGGAAAGAAAAGAACAAAAAGCATGAAAGTGAAAAAGAAGTGGTGAAATTATCTCTGTTCATAAAAGACATGATCTTACACATAGAAAACTCAAGGGAATCCATAAAAGAACTTTTACAACCAGTAAACGATTTTAGCAAAGTTTCAGGACACAAAATCAACAGACAAAAATCAGTTGTATTTCTACATACTAACAAAGATTAATCCAAAAAAGAAATTAAGAAAACAATACCATTTATTATAACACCTAAAAGGATAAAATACTTAGGAATAAACCTAACCAAGGAGGTTAAAGACTGGTACACCAAAAGCTACAAAACATTACTAAAAGAAATCATAAAAGATACAAATAAATGGAAAGAAATCTCATGATGATGGATTGGAAGACTTAATATTGTTAAAATGTCCATACTTCCCAAAGAAATCTTCAGATTCAATGCAATCCCTATTAATATCTCAGTAACATTTTGTTTTTGCAGAAATAGAAAAAATTACCCCAGAATTCATAGGAAATCTCAAGGGACCCTGAAGAGCCAAAACAATCTTTAAAAAGAATAGAGTTGGAGGCTTCACATTTCCTGATTTCAAAACGTACAACAAAGCAACACTAATCAAGACACTGTAGTGTTGGCATAAAGAAGACGTATAGACCAATGGAACAGAATTGAGAGCCAGAAATAAACCTTCCCATATATGGTGATGATTTTTGACAAGGGTGCCAAGACTACACAGTGAGAAAAGGGGTAGTCTCAACAAATAATTTGGGGAAACCTGGATATCCACATGCAAAAAATGAAGTTGTACCTTACACCATATACAAAAACTAACTCAAAATGGATTAAAGACCTGAACATGACACCTATAACTAACTATAAAACTCCCAGAAGAAAACAAAGGGGAAATCTTCAGGGCATTGGAGTTGGCAATGATTTATTGAATATGACACCAAAAGCATAGATAACAAAGACAAAAATAGACAAGCAGAATTACATCACACTTATCCAGAACTTCTACAACTCAATAACAACATCAATTTAAAAACCCCTCAAATAACCCAATTGAAAAATGGGTAAAGGACTTGAATAGACAATTCTCCAATGGCCAACAAGCATATGCAAAATGCTCAACAATAATAACCATAAGAGAAATATAAACCAAATCCACAATGAGATATCACCTCACATCCATTAGAATGGTCAGTACCACAAGAACGGAATATAACAAGCTTTGGCGAGGATGCAGAGATATTGTACGTTGTTGGTGGGAATGTAAAATGGAGCAACCACTATGGAAAACAGTAAGAGGTTTCTCAAAAAATTAAAAACAGAATTATCTTGAGGGAGCGGGACCAAGATGGTGGATGAGTGGTCTTCTTTGTCTCTCCCCCTTCGAATCTACAACTAATTGGACATTCACCGATTAACAAAGGATATCCAGATAGCATCTCAAGACGCCTAAGAGACTCAGGCTGGTATACATCAGAAGGCTGACGGACTTCCCCCCGGGAGGAGGTGGAAATAGGTGAAAACTCTCCAACCCCCGACCCCTGACCCCCAGGCAGCCTAGTACCTGCAAGAGGGTCTCTTCCAGCGGACTCCCCCATAGCATCACCACACACCAAGGGCAGGAGTGTGCATTCACCAGCGGAGCGATGGTGGAAACAGGTGACAACAGCCCTACCTAAGCCCCCCGCGATTACACCTAAGCCCAGGGGGAATCTCCAGGGTCCCGCACCCACCGGCAGAGAAAGCCTCTGCTCGCCATTAGCAGGGAGGCCCCGCCCAAAACCAGAACAAACGGAAGCTCCCAGCGAGCGGATTCCTGGCATGGCACCAGACTGCCAGCTGCTGCTGGGTCCATGGTCTCCGGCTATGCACGGGTCGGTGCAGGGGGCAGCTGGACTTCCCGTGGACATGCTTGGGGACAGGGTTGGAGCTCCAGAGTCTGGCTTTGTGGCCCGGGGGGAGGCTCCGGGGTCCCGCACTGCCCTGGCAGGGAAAGCCTCTGCTCGCCATTAGCAGGGAGGTCCCGCCCAGAAACCAGAACAAAGGGCAGCTCCCAGCAAGTGGATTCCCTGGCATGGCACCAGCCAGCCAGCTGCTGCTGGGCCCACAGTCTCTGGCCATGCACGGGTCGGTGCAGGGGGCACCCGGACTTCCCGTGGACATGCTTGGGGACTGGGTGGAGCTCCAGCGCCCAGCTCTGCAGCCCAGGGGGAGGCTCCATGGTCCCACAACCCCCTGGCGGGGAGGGCCTCTGCTCGCCATTGGCAGGGAGGCCCCGCCCAGCATTCAGAGCACCAGGAAGCTCCCTAGAGCAGAATCCCTCACAAGGCAGCAGCTTACCAGCCACCACCAGGCCCACGGATTCTAGCCATGTCCCAGATGTGGCAAGGGGCTCCCAGAGATTCCGTGAGGGTGGTGTGGGGCAGAGTGGAGCTCTGGTGAAACGGCTACGTGGCCCAGGGGGGAACTCCAGGTTCCTACAGCAGCCTCAGCGAAAGCCTCTGCACAGCACTAGTGGAGAGGTCCCAACTGGCAATCACAAGGCGGAAAGACCCTGGGGAAAAAGTAGCACAGCTAGGCAAGCTAACGACAGACTGCAGAAGATACCCATAGCTCTGCTGGGACCTATAGTGGACAAGTGTGATCTTGTGGGCTCTGTCAGTGACAAAGCTGCGATTATAGGTGATCCTGCTCCTGGCTGCTGGGAAAGCCCATAACACCGCTGCAGACCCCAAGGAGGGAGTGCATCTAAGTGGGCTGCAACAGTAGTCACCAGCAGACTGAGGCCCCCTTGTGATTGCCGCCACCACTGACGAGGGACCCCACAGGACCACTGTGACTATGAGGAGGGATCCAGGTCCAGTCAGTAACAGCTGACAGGGTTCCTGGTTGGTGCAGTCTAAACAGCTGCCCCCTCCACACCAGTCGCAACAAGTGGAAGCAGCGACTAAACTCTATCTCTATGCAGAGGCACAAATCTACGCCATCAAGCAGTATGAAAAAATATATTAAATCTCCAGAACAGAAGGAAAATGATAAGCACCCAGAAAACAATCCCAAAGACAATGAAATCTATAACCTAAATGACGATGATTTCAAAACTGCCATTATTAAAAAACTCAATGAGTTAAAAGAGAATTCAGATAGACAACTCAATGAGTTCAGGAGCTATGTCACAAAAGAGCTTGATACTATAAAAAAGAACCAATTAGAAATACTGGCAATGAAGAACTCAATGGAGGAGATTAAGAAAAATCTGGACTCTCTGAACAGTAGGGTTGATAATATGGAGGACAGAATTAGCAATTTGGAGGATAGGAATATAGAAATGCTGCAGACAGAGGAGGAGAGAGAACTAAGACTAAAAAGAAATGAAGAAACTCTCTGAGAATTATCCAACTCAATTAGGAGATGCAACATAAGGATTATAGGTATACAAGAGGGAGAAGAGAAGGAGAAGGGGGCAGAAGGCCTGTTCAAAGAAATAATGGCTGAGAACTTTCCAAACTTGGGAAGAGAGATGGAACTTCATGTGACAGAAGCCAATAGATCTCCAAACTTTATTAATGCAAGAAGACCAACCCCAAGGCATATAGTAGTGAAACTAGCAAAAGTCAACGACAAAGAGAAAATACTAAGGGCATCCAGGCAGAAGAAAATAACTTACAAAGGAAACCCCATAAGGCTATCAACAGATTTCTCAGGAGATACCTTACAGGCTAGAAGAGATTGGAATGAAATATTCAAAACTCTGAAGGACAAAAACCTGCAGCCAAGAATACTCTACCCAGTGAAAATATCCTTCAAATATGATGGACAAATAAAAACGTTCCCAGATAAACTAAAGTTAAGGCAGTTCATTGCCACAAAACCTCCTCTTCAAGAAATGCTCAGGAAGAACCTCATTCCTGAAAAATCAAAAAAAGGAAAGGGGTTACAAAATCCAGAACAAAGGAGATAAGCAGAAGGACAATAACACAAAGTAACAGCTCTCCAACAGGACAAAATGCAAAAGAACCGGAAAACAACTGATAAAATGGCAACAGTAGGCCCCCACGTTTCAATAATCACTCTAAATGTGAAAGGATTGAACTCTCCAATCAAAAGGCACAGAGTGGCAGGATGAGTCAAAGAACAAGATCCAACAATATGATGCCTCCAGGAAACACACCTCAGCCCCAAAGACAAACACAGACTCAAAGTAAAGGGATGAAAGACAATACTCCAAGCTAATAATGAACAAAAGAAAGTAGGTGTTGCCATACTTATATCAGACAAAGTAGACTTCAAAGCAAAACAGATACAGAAAGACAAAGAGGGGCAGTATATAATGATAAAAGGGATGCTCCACCAGGATGACATAACACTTATAAATATATATGCACCTAACACAGGAGCACCAAAATTCGTAAAGAAACTATTAACAAAACTAAAAGGAGACATCAACAGCAATACAATAATAGGAGGGGACCTCAACACCCCATTAACACTAATGGACAGATCTTCCATACAGAAAATCAACAAGGAAATTATAGAATTAAATGAAAAATTAGATCAGATGGACCTAATAGATATATATAGGACACTTCATCCAAAAACAGCAGGTTACACATTCTTCTCAAGCGTGCATGGAACATTCTCAAGGATAGACCATATCTTGGGAAACAAAGCAAGCATCAATAAGTTCAAGAGGGTTGAAATAATATCAAGCATCTTTTCTGATCACAATGCTATGAAACTAGAAATCAACTACAAGAATAAAGCTGGGAAAGGGCCAAAAACGTGGAGACTAAACAACATGCTACCGAACAAACAATGGATTATTGAAGAAATTAAAGAAGAAATCAGATATTATCTGGAGACAAATGAAAATGAAAACACACCATACCAAATTATTTGGGACACAGCAAAGGCAGTCCTAAGAGGGAAATTCATTGCAATACAGGCTCACCTCAATAAGCAAGAAAAATCTTACATAAACAACCTCAAATGACACCTAACGGAATTAGAAAAAGAAGAACAAACAAAGCCCAAAGTCAGTAGAAGGAGGGAAATAATAAAAATTAGAGCAGAAATAAATGATATTGAAACAAAAAAGACAGCAGAAAGGATCACTGAAACAAAGAGTTGGTTCTTTGAAAAAATTAACAAAATCGACAAACCCTTAGCCAGACTCACTAAAAAAAAAAGAGAGAAGTCTCAAATAAATAAAATTAGAAATGAGAGAGGAGAAATCACAACGGATACCCAAGAAATACAAAGGATCATAAGAGAATACTATGAAAAACTACATGCCATCAAATTGAACAACCTAGAAGAAATGGATAAATTCCTAGACTCTTACAACCTCCCCAAACTGAGTCAGGAAGAAATAGAGAATCTGAATAGACCAATCTCAAGTAAAGAAATAGAAACAGTAATCAAAAACCTCCCCAAAAATAAGAGTCCAGGACCAGACGGCTTCTCTGGAGAATTCTACCAAACATTCAAAGAAGATTTAATGCCTATCCTTCTCAAACTATTCCAGAAAATTGAGGAAGATGGAGCACTCCCTAATACATTCTATGAAGCCAACATCACCCTGATCTCCAAACCCGACAAGGACAACACAAAGAAGTAAAACTACAGGCCAATATCACTGATGAACATAGATGCAAAAATCCTCAACAGAATTTTGGCAAACCGAATACAGCAATACATCAAAAAGATTATACACCATGATCAAGTGGGATTTATACCAGGGACACACGGATGGTTCAACGTCCGCAAGTCAATCAATGTGATTCACTACATTAACAAAATGAGAAACAAAAACCACATGATCCTCTCAATAGATGCAGAGAAAGCATTTGACAAGATCCAACATCCATTTATGATAAAAACCCTCAATAAAATAGGTATAGAAGGAAAGTACCTCAACATAATAAAGGCCATATATGACAAACCCACAGCCAACATCATATTCAACAGACAAAAACTGAAACCCATCTCTCTCAGAACAGGAACAAGACAAGCGTGCCCACTTTCACCATTCTTATTCAACATAGTACTGGAGGTTTTGGCCAGAGCAATTTGGCAGGAAAAAGAAATAAAAGGAATCCAAATAGGCAACGAACAAGTAAAACTCTCGCTGTTTGCAGACAACATCATCTTATATATAGAAAACCCCAAAGAAGCCATAGAAAAACTATTAGAAACAATCAACAAGTACAGCAAAGTTGCAGGGTATAAAATCAACATACATAAATCAGTAGCATTTCTATACGCTAACAATGAACTAACAGAGAAAGATCTCAAGAACTCAATCCCATTCACGATCGCAACAAAAAGAATAAAATACCTTGGGATAAATTTAACCAAGGAAGTGAAAGATCTATACAACAAAAACTACAAGACTTTCTTGAAAGAAATCGACGACGACATAAAGAGATGGAAAGACATTCCATGCACATGGATTGGAAGAATAAACATAGTTAAAATGTCCATTCTACCTAAAGCAATCTACAAATTCAATACCATCCCAATCAGAATTCCAATGTCATTCTTTACAGAAATTGAACAAAGAATCCAAAAATTCATATGGGGCAACAAAAGACCCTGAATTGCTAAAGCAATCCTGAGAAAGAAGAACAAAGCTGGAGGCATCACAATCCATGACTTCAAAACATACTGCAAAGCTACAGTAATCAAAACAGCATGGTACTGGTACAAAAACACACACACAGATCAATGGAACAGAATTGAAAGCCCAGAAATAAAACGACACATCTATGGACAGCTAATCTTTGACAAAGGAGCTGAGGGCCTACAAAGGAGGAAAGAAAGTCTTTTCAACAAATGGTGCTGGGAAAACTGGACAGCCACATGTAAAAGAATGAAAATCAACCATTCTTTTTCACCATTTACTAAAATAAACTCAAAATGGATCAAAGACCTAAAGATTGGACCTGAAACAATAAGTCTTCTAGAAGAGAATATCGGCAGCACACTCTTTGA
>NC_060273.1:45864233-45893179 GCF_021613505.1 Equus quagga
AGAAAGTCTCTTCAACAAATGGTGCTGGGAAAACTGGACAGCCACATGTAAAAGAATGAAAATCAACCATTCTTTTTCACCATTTACTAAAATAAACTCAAAATGGATCAAAGACCTAAAGATTGGACCTGAAACAATAAGTCTTCTAGAAGAGAATATCGGCAGCACACTCTTTGACATCAGCTTCAAAAGAATCTTTTTGGACACCATAACCCCTCACATGAGGGAAACAATAGAAAGAATAAACAAATGGGACTTCATCAGACTAAAGAGCTTCTTCAAGGCAAGGGAAAACAGGATTGAAACGAAAAAAACAGCCCACTAATTGGGAAAAAATATTCACAAGCTATTTATCTGACAAAGGGTTAATCTCCATAATATACAAAGAACTCACACAACTCAACAATAAAAAATCAAATAACCCAATTACAAAATGGGCAGGGGACATGAACAGACATTTCTCCAAAGAAGATATACGGATGGCCAATAGACACATGAAAAGATGCTCATCACTAATCATTAGGGAAATGCAAATCAAAACTCCACTAAGATATCACCTTACACCTGTTAGAATGGCAAAAATACCCAAAACCAACAGTGACAAATGTTGGAGAGGCTGTGGAGAAAAAGGAACCCTCATACACTGTTGGTGGGAATGCAAACTGGTGCAGCCACTATGGAAAACAGTATGGAGATTTCTCAAAAAGTTAAGAATAGAAATACCTTATGACCCAGCCATCCCACTACTGGGTATCTATCCTAAGAACCTGAAATCAGCAATTCCAAGAGTTCCATGCACCCCTATGTTCATCACAGCATTATTCACAATAGCCAAGTCATGGAACCAACCTAAGTGCCCAGCAACTGATGATTGGATAAAGGAGATATGGTATATATATACAATGGCATACTACTCAGCCATAAAAAAGGACAAAGTCGTCCCATTCACAACAACATGGATAGACCTTGAGGGTATTATGTTGAGTGAAATAAGCCAGACAGAGAAAGACGAACTCTGTATGACTCCACTCATAGTTTGTAGTTAACATATGGACAAAGAGAACTGATCGGTGTTTACCAGGGGAAAGGGGCGGGTGGGGGGAGGGCACTCGGGGAGAAGTAGTGTACCTACAACATGACTAATAATGATGTACAACTGTAATTTCACAAGGTTGTTAACTATCATAACCTTAATAAAAAAATAGAAGTATCTTATGATCTGGCAATCCCACTTCTGGGTATAAATTCAAAAGAATTCTAAGCAAGATCTTGAAGAGATATTTGCACACCTATGTTCATTGTCACATCATTCACAGTAGTCAAAATGCAGAAGCAGCTCAAATGTCCATCAAGAGATGAATGGATAAAGAATGTGGTATATACACACAATGGAATATTATGCAGCCTTAAAAACAAGGAAATCCTGTCACTTTCTATGACGTGGATGAACTTCAAGGACACCATGCTAAGTGAAAGAAGCCAGTCATAAAAAGACAAATACTGTGTGATTCCACTCATGTAGTGTCTAAAGTAGTCAAACTCATAGAGGTAAAAATAGAAAGGTGGCTGCCAAGGGTGGGGCGGGGGAGGAGGAATCAGTGTCTCAAAGGTAAAGAGTTTTAGTTTTGCAAGATGAAAACGTTCTAGAGACCCGAACTATAAGTCAAACAGCAGTGTAAATGGACTCAACAGTACTGAACTGTACGCTTCAGTGGTTAAGATGGTGAATTTAATGTTATGTGTTTTCCACTGTATGTGTATCTCTGCACACAGACTGAGCGATCACAGCAGCTTTACTCACGGTATGAGTTCGCTAGGCTTCTGTAACAAGGTACCTCAAACTGGGGGGCTTAAGACAACAGAGATTTACTGTCTCTCAGTTTTGGAGGCCAGAAGTCCAAGATCAAGGTGTCGGCAGGGATGGTTCCTTTTTATTATTATTATTTATTTATTTTCAGATGTACATCATAATATATTTCAAATTCTGTGTAGATTATATCATGCTCACCACCCGAAACCTAATTACAGTCCATCTCTTCACATGTGAGCCCAATAACCCCTTTTGCCCCCCCCCTCCCCTATGGTAACCACCAGTCCAATCTCCAGTGCTATGTGTGTGTTTGTCATTGTTTCCATCTTCCACCAATGAGTGAGATCAAACGGTATTTGACTTTCTCCCTCTGACTCACTTCAATCAGCACAACACCCTCAAGGTCCATCCATGTTGTCACAAATGGCCGGATTTCATCACTTCTTATGGCTGAGTAGTAGTCCATCATGTATAAATACCACATCTTCTTTATGCATTCATCCCTTGATGGGCACCTAGGTTGCTTCCAAGTCTTGGCTACTGTGTATAATGCTGCAATGAACATAGGGGCGCGAGTATTTTTATGCCTTTGTGTTTTCAAGTTCTTTGGATAAATACCCAGCAGTGGAATAGCTGGATCATATGGTAGATCTATTCTTAATTTTCAGAGAATACTCCATACTGCTTTCCATAGTGGCTGCACCAGTTTGCACTCCCACCAGCAGTGAACAAGGGTTCCCTTCTCTCCACATCCTCTCCAACATTTTTTGTTTCCTGTCTTGTTAATTATAGCCATTCTGACCGGAGTGAGGTGATACATCATTGTAGTTTTGATTTGCATTTCCCTGATAGCTAATGATGTTGAGCATCTTTTCATATGCCTGTTGGCCATCCGTATATCTTGTTTGGAGAAATCTCTGTTCAGATCTTTTGCCCATTTTTTAATTGGATTGTTGGTTTTTTTGTTGTTGAGCTGTATTAGTTCTTTGTATATTTTGGATATTAACCCGTTATCTGATATATGGTTTGCAAATATCTTCTCCCAATTGTTAGGTTGTCTTTTTGTTTTGTTGATGGTTTCCTTTGCTGTGCAGAAACTTTTTAGTTTGATGTAGTCCCATTTGTTCATTTTTTCTTTTGTTTCCCTTGCCTGGTCAGACATGGGACTTGAAAATATGCTGCTCAGATCAATGTCATAGAGCGCACTGCCTATGTTTTCTTCTAGAAGTCTCATGGTTTCGGGTCTTACATTCAAGTCTTTAATCCATTTTGAGTTGATTTTTGTGCATGGTGTAAGGGAATGGCCTACTTTCATTCTTTGGCATGTGGCTGTCCAGTTTTCCCAACACCATTTATTGAAGAGACTCTCCTTTCTCCATCGTATGCTCTTGGCTCCCTTGTCGAATATTAGCTGTCCATAAACGTGTGGGTTTACTTCTGGGCTCTCAATTTTGTGCCATTGATCTATGTGTCTGTTTTTGTGCCAGCACCATGCTGTTTTGGTTACTATGGCTTTGTAGTATAATTTGAAATCGGGGAGTGTGATACCTCCAGCTTTGTTCTTTTTTCTCAGGAATCCTTTGGCTATTCGGGGTCTTTTGTTGTTCCATATAAACTTTAGGATCCTTTGTTCTATTTCTGTAAAAAATGTCATTGGAACTTGGATAGGGATTGCGTTGAATCTATAGATTGCTTTAGGAAGTATGGACATTTTAACAATGTTAATTCTTCCAATCCAAGAGCACGGAATATCTTTCCATTTCTTTGTGTCTTCTTCTATTTCTTTCAACAATGTCTTATAGTTTTCAGTGTACAGGTCTTTCATCTCTTTTGTTAAGTATATTCCTAGGTATTTTATTCTTTTTGTTGCAATTGTAAATGGGATTGTATTCTTAATTTCTCTTTCTGCTACTTTGTTGTTAGTGTACAGAAATGCAACCGATTTTTGTACATTGATTTTGTAGCCCGCAACTTGACTGTAATCCTTTATTATTTCTAAAAGTTTTTTAGTGGAATCTTTAGGGTTTTCTAGATATAAAATCATGTCGTCTGCAAAGAGTGATAGTTTCACTTCTTCTTTTCCAGTGTGGATCCCTTTTATTTCTTTTTCTTGCCTGATTGCTCTGGCTAGGACTTCCAATACTATGTTAAATAAGAGTGGTGACAGTGGGCATCCTTGTCTGGTTCCTGTTCTTAGAGGGATAGCTTTCAGTTTTTCTCCATTGAGAATGATATTTGCTGTGGGTTTGTCATATGTGGCCTTTATTCGGCTGAGGTATTTTCCTTCTATACCCATTTTATTTAGAGTTTTTATCATAAATGGATGCTGTACCTTGTCCAAGGCTTTCTCTGCATCTATTGAGATGATCATGTGATTTTTATTCTTCATTTTGTTAATGTGTTGTATCACGTTGATAGATTTGCGGATGTTGAACCATCCCTGCATCCCCGGAATGAAACCCACTTGATCATGATGTATGATCTTTGTGATGTATTGTTGTATTCGATTTGCTAGTATTTTGTTGAGGATTTTTGCATCAATATTCATCAGTGATATTGGCCTATAATTTTCTTTTTTTGTGTTGTCCTTGTCTGGTTTTGGTATCAGGATAATGTTGGCTTCGTAGAAGGAGTTAGGAAGCCTCCAATCCTCTTCAATTTTTTGGAAGAGTTTGAGAAGGATAGGTATTAGGTCTTCTTTGAATGTTTGGTGGAATTCACCAGGGAATCCATCTGGTCCTGGACTTTTATTTTTTGGGAGGTTTTTAATTGCTGTTTCGATCTCCTTACTGGTGATCAGTCTATTCAAATTTTGTACTTCTTCTTGGTCCAGTTTTGGAAGGTTGTATGCTTCTAAGAATTTATCCATTTCCTTTAGATTATCCAATTTGTTGGCGTATAGCTTTTCATAGTATTCTCTTATTTTCTTTTGTATTTCTGAGGTGTCCATTGTAATCTCCTCTTTCATTTCTGATTTTATTTATTTGAGCCTTCTGTCTTTTTTTCTTGGTGAGTCTAGCTAATGGTTTGTCAATTTTGTTTATCTTTTCAAAGAACCAGCTCTTGGTTTCATTAATTTTTTCTATTTTTTTTAGTCTCTATTTCACTTCTTTCTGCTCTGATTTTTATTATTTCCTTCCTTCTGCTGATTTTGGGCTTTGTTTGTTGTTCTTCTTCCAGTACCTTTAGGTGCACTTTTAGATTGTCTATTTGGGATTTTTCTTCTTTGTTGAGGTCGCCCTGAATTACTATAAACTTCCCTCGTAGAACTGCTTTTGCTGCATCCCACAGATTTTGGCATGCCGTGTTTTCATTTTCATTTGTCTCCAGGAATTTTTTTATTTCTTCTTTGATTTCTTCATTGACCCAATCATTGTTCAGTAGATTTTGTTCAATTTCCACATTTTTGTGGCTTTTCTGGTTTTCTTTCTGTAGTTGATTTCCAGTTTCATATCTTTGTGGTCAGAAAAGATGCATGGTATTATTTCGATCTTCTTAAATTTATTGAGACTTGTTTTGTGGCCTAATATGTGATCAATCTTGGAGAATGTTCCATGGGCATTTGAAAAGAATGTGTATTCTGTGGTTTTTGGATGGAATGTTCTGTATATATCTACTAAGTCCATCTGGTCTAATGTGTCCTTTAAGGCGAGTGTTTCTTTATTGATCTTCTGTTTGGATAATCTATCCACTGGTGTAAGTGGAGTGTTAAAGTCCCCTACTATTATTGTGTTACTGTCTATTTCTCCTCTTATGTCTGTTAATAATTGCTTTATATATTTAGGTACTCCTATGTTGGTTGCATAGATATTTCCAAGTGTTATATTTTCTTGTTGGACTGTTCCCTTTATCATTATGTAGTGCCGGTCTTTGTCTCTTATTACAGTTTTTGATTAAAATCTATTTTGTCTGATATAAGTATTGCTACCCCCGCTTTCCTTTCCTTGCCATTTGCATGGAATATCTTTTTCCATCCTTTCACTTTCAGTTTGTGAGTGTCTTTAGGTCTGAAGTGTGTCTCTTGTATGCAGCATATACATGGGTCTCGTTTTTTCATCCAATTGGCCACCCTATGCCTTTTGATTGGAGCATTTAGTCCATTGAGATTTAAAGTAGCTATTGATAAATATGTATTTATTGCCATTTTGTCACTTTTTCTTTTTTGGGGGTGTTTTGGTAGTTCTTCTCCGTTCCTTTCTTTTTCTCTTGCTCTCTCCCCTTGTGGTTTGATGGCTATCTTTAGTAATATGTTTGATTTCTTTTGTCTTACTTTTTTTCCTGCTTGTTATAGGTTTCTGGTTTGTGGTTACCATGAGGATCCCATTTAATATACTATGCATATAACAGTCTATTGATCTCTTTCTAAAAGCTCTACTTTTTCAGTCCCCTCCTCCCACGTTATATGTTTTTCACATCATATATAGTCTTTTGTTTAGTGTGTGTATATCCATTACCCTCGTATCATTGAAATAGGTAATTTTAGTACATTTGTCTTTTAACCTTCATATTACCTTAACAGGTAGTTGATCTGCTGCCTTTACTATACTTTTACCTTACAAGTGATTTTTATTGCCTGTTTTTTCTTGTTGTTGTTTTGGGTTTTTTTGATAATTTTTTTCTTTTATCCCTATTTGTGGTCATTGCTTTCCCACTTAAATAAGTCCCTTCAGCATTTCTTGTAGAACTGGTTTCTTGGTGATAAACTCCTTTAATTTTTGCTTGTCTTGGAAGCTCTTTATCTTTCCTTCCATTCTGAATGACAGCCTTGATGGATAGAGTATTCTTGGTTGTAGGCTTTTTCCTTTTAGCACTTCAAATATGTCGTGCCATTCTCTTCTTGCCTGTAGGGTCTCGGCTGAGAAGTCTGCTGACAGCCTGATGGGCTTCCCTTTATATGTCACTTGTGGCCTTTCTGTTGCTGCTTTTAGGATTCTCTCTTTGTCTTTAATTTTAGACATTTTGATTATAATGTGTCTTGGTGTGGGCCTCTTTGGCTTTCTCTTGTTTGGAGCTCTCTGTACTTCCTGAACTTGGAAGTCTGTTTCCTTCCTCAGGTGAGGAAAATTTTCCTCTATTATTTCGACAAATAAATTTACTGCCCCTTTGTCTCTCTCTTCTCCTTCTGGGACCCCTATAATCTGAATGTTAGCATGCTTGATATTGTCCCAGACTTCCCTTACACTGTTCTCATTCTGTCTAATTCTTTTTTCTCTTTTCTGTCCTGCTTGGGTGATTTTCTCTAATCTTTTGTCTAGCTCGCTGATCCGTTCCTCTGCTTCCTCTACTCTGCTATTGAGTCCCTCTAATGAATTTCTCATTTGGAGTATTGTATTCTTCATTTCTGATTGCTTCTTTTTTATATCTTCCAATTCTTTGCTGATGTGCTCACTGTGTTCATCCATTCTTCTCTGCATATCTGTGAGCATCCTCATTATATTTTGTTTGAATTCTTTGTCAAGGAGGTCGCTAGATTCTGTTTCACTTAGTTCTTTTTCTGGTGTTTTGTAGTGTTCCCTTGCTTGGAAATTATTCCTTTGCCTCCTCATTATGCCTCTTTCTCTGTGCTATTTTCTTTGTACTAGGTGGGTCGGCTATGTCTCCTGATCTTGGAGAAGTGGCCTTATGTATGAGATGCCTTATGAGGCCGAACAGTGTGCTTCCCTCTCGTCACCAGACTATAAGAACCAGGAGTGACCCCTTTGTGGGCTACTTGTGTTCTTCTGCTGTGGCAGGGTTGCTCCCACTGCAGGTACTCAGGGAGTCTGATCTTTCCTTCCCTGGCCAGCTGTTTCTAAATCGTGTTTGGAGGGGCCTCAGCACTGTTGGCTACAAAGTCTATTAGCACACTCATTGTAATTGTCCTCTTAATCGGGTTGGTACCCAGTGTAGCTGGTTGCTAGGCTCAGGGGCTTACAGTTGTGATAGGCCTGAGGCCAACAAGGCTGTTGTCAGTTCTCTTAGGAGTGCAGCTGAGTGGGGCTAGCCCTTGGCATGGAGGCACTCAGTTGTTTCAGGCTTTGGAAGGTGGGGCTGATCCTTTTTATGGCTATTTGTGAAACACAAGTCTTCTGCCGCTGATAAGCCTCACCCCCCACAGGACCACATACACTGTCAGCACAGTCCTGGTCCATGCACACTTCTCAACCCCCTGGAGCGTACCCCACCGCCACACTGCAGAGGTCCCCACCTCTGCCCCAGTGCCCCCCACAGTTCACCTGGTCCTCACACAAGCCCTGCCCCACAGAGGCAGACACCTTTGCCTGCCTGTAGAGGATCAAGGCACTCAGTCAATGCAGGCTGAAAAGTAGCCTGAGGGCTTGCTGTTAGGTGGGGCCAGTCCCTAGGGCGGGTTGCCTGCCCTGGCTGAACTGGATTAAATCTGTGCTCTAGTGGGTGTGGCAGACCCCTGGGCTAACAGCCCAAGGGTCACACCTCAATGGCCCCCACCCATGTCCGTATCAGCACGCCTGGACAAGCTCAGATCAATGGCCCCCACCAATGTCTCAGTGTCAGGAGAGGATCCTCCTCTCACCAAGATGCCCCCAGAGCCCACCAGGTGAGTCTTGTTTCACCACAGGACAGTCAGCCTTCTCTCTGGTGATTTTAGGTTGCTGCAATGAGTGAGTTTGTGCGTGGGCCCTTTAAGACCCGGATCTTTTTGGCTTTCGGCCGATAGCTTTTCTGGGGTGTCCTCGCTGCAGTTAATAGCCAGCAAAGCCAGACAGTAAGACCCCCCTCTCAGTTGGGCTGAGTCCGAAGGATGGTTATAGCAGTATTGCCCCCCCTCCAGACCTCACTCCTCCAGGGAGGGCTGCGTAGCTTAGGTTGGCTCCCACCTGGCCAGCTGAGAAGCTCCGCTGCTCCCAAAGGTGGCTTTTTTTCTCTCCGGCCAGAGTTACTGCCTCTTCTCCTTTCGTCAGGACTGTCCCTTGTTGTGGGGGTTCTTTTTATCCAGTTTTCAGTTTTCAATCCGGGGTGATTCTTCCTAAAATTGTTGTAACCTGGTTGTGTTCATGGGAGGAGGCAAGTTCAACATCTGCTCACGGCGCCATCTTGATGAGAACCTCTGAAGAATAATTTTATAACCTTAGATTGAAGATCCTACTGGACACAGTAGGACACAAAGTTCAAAAGCCAATAATTGTCAAAAAAAATAATGTCTATGATTTTTTAAAAACAATAGTCCAAACAAAAGTCATCAATATGCCAGGTTCAATGTCTTTGGGTCAGCACCATTTCTAATCTTGGTGAATTCCAACTTATCAATTCATTCTTACATGAATTGTGCTTTCGATGTCTAATTTAAGAAGTGTTTTCCTAATCCAGGGTCTCAAAGATTTTTCATCTACGTTTTCTTCTAGAGTTTTATACTTTTACACTTCACATTTAGGTCTATGATCCATTTTGAGTTAATTTTCATATATGGAATGAGATATGGATCAAAGTTCATATTTTTGCTTATGGATATCCAATTGTTCCAGTGCTATTTATTTAAAAGGCTATTCTTTTCTCCACTGTGCTTTGTATTATTGTCAAAAATAAGTTGCCTTTATATGTGTGGGTCTATTTCCAAATTTTCTATTCTGTTCTATGTATTTTATCTTTAAGCTCATGCCATACTGTTTTGTTTATGTAGCTTTATAATGAGTCTTGAAATTACATAGTGATATCCTCCAGCTTTGATCTTTTTTTCAAGTTTTTTGGTTATTCTGAGTTTTTTGCATTTCTATGAATTTTACAATCTGTGTCAAATTATACAAGAAAACCCTGCTAGAATTTTTATTGGGGTTGTGTTAAATCATCAGTTGGGGGGAACCGATATCTTAACAAGAGTTATGCTGGAGAGATGGTGCTGCTGAGAGAATATTACTAGAAACCAAGAATAAATGAGGCATGCCATCATGGTTGGGATTTTTTCCAACAAGAAGCTCATAGTTTAGAAAAATTTAAAGCAAAGATTCAGAATTAACTTTGGTACCTAAATCTCCCTTCCTCTTTATCCATAACTGGGTGCTGCTGTCTGGTCTCAGAGGATTATGGAGGATTATGAGGCACTCTGGAGCCAATGTGCCTCCCAGTAACCGCAGGCTGGAGGCCGTATGGAGAAGGTCTTCACGGCCCCGATGGCCTTCCTCTTGGTGCTCTGGCAGGTGGGCAGGAAGGACACTCAGATGCTGCAGCACACTGGCATGAACGTGAGGAACCTGGCTTCACTGAAGGTGCCAGGGAGGCTCCTGGGGGCAGAAGCAGTAGAGGAGCTGACCAAGGCCAGGACGCCCGGGTAGCCCAGGACCCAACAGAAGGTGGTGGCCGAGCCCTCATTACACTCTGTGATGCTGAGTCCAGGCTCAGAGTGCGGGTCTGTGTCTGGAAAGAGGGGAGAGCTCACCAACCATCCCCCAGAGGACATCACTTGGGCCAGAGAGCAGGCGAGAATGATGGAGTTAGAAGCTCTGGGCCCCACACAGAGCCTGACTCTACCCCCTGGTCCTGTGGCCTTGAAGGCCAGAACTACAGTGATGGTCTCTGACAAAGTGGTGGAAAGAGCTTCTGTGAACACATCCCAAAGGTTGTTTGTGGGAGAAGCCAGGTCACTGTGGTAGGACGACCAATGATGAGCAAGGAGTGGAGGAAGCAGAGGGTCAGGGAGACGAGAATACCGCCGAGAGACGGCTTGTGGGCTTGGACGATGGGAGTGTCCCGATGCCTCACAAAGACCCCCAGAACCAGCACTGTGGGGAGAGAGAAGGGAAGAACTGCACAGGCCAAGGCTGGTCCCAGGGTCCTTCTACGGCCAGAAGGGCAGTGGCCTTGGGGAGGCAGCGATCTCTCTTCCTGTTTGGGTACCGGTCCTCTGGGCACACTGGCCCAGGCCTGAAAGGGAAGGAGGGGCACAGCAGGGATGAATAGCATCGTGTTCCAATTCCAGCTAAGGAAGCCCAGCTCTAACACCTCATATTTGGCTAGGTTTTCTTAACGTCTACTTTCTTCCACAAATGTATCCTCATTTGTCTTATTTTTAATTACACTTTCGAGATATTTGTATATTCACTAGTAGTTGTAAGAAATAATATGGAGAGATCCTGTGTACCCTCTTACCAGTTTCCTCCAATGGTAACATCTTGCAAAACTATAGCACGAGATCATTATCAGATATTGACAGTTATAATCCGGACACAGAATGTTTCCATCACCACAAGGAATCCTTGTATTGCCCTTTTACATTCATGCCCACTTCCTCCTGCCCCCGCTGCTTCTTAACTTCTGACTACTGCTAACCTGTTCTGCATTTCTGTTTGTCACTGCAAGAATGTTACAGAAATAGCACCGTACAGTACCTCACCTTTTGGCTTTGACATTTTTCACTCACCGTAATTCCCTAAAGATTCATCTAGGTTGTTGCACGTGTCAATAATTCATTCCTTTTTATTACTGAGTATCATTCCATGATACAGATATAACACAGTTCGTTTATTCACTCTTCGAAGGGCATCTGGAATTGGTTCAGGTTTGAGGTTATTAAAACTAAAACTACTGTAAGTATGATTTGCTGGGAACATAAGTCTTCACATCTTGGGATAAACGCCCAGGAGTCTAATTGCTGGGCCATATGGTCATTAGATGGTTAGTGTTTTACGAAGCTTCCAAACTGTTTTCCAGAGTGACTGTGCCATTCTACATTACTATGGTCAGTGTATGAATGATCAAGTTTCTCCACGTCCTCAGCAGTATTTACTGTTGTCATTATTTTTGTTTTAGTCATTCTTATAGGTGTGTAGTGATATCTCCTTGTGATCATAAATTGCATTTCCCTAATGACTACTGATTTTGAACATGAGAATTTTCATGTTCCTTTTTGCTGTCTGTATACTATCTTTGGTGAAATGTTTGCCCACGTTTTGCCCATTTTCTACTTGGATTGTTTGGGTTTTTTTACTGTTGACTTTTGTAAGTTCTTCATATATTCATAATAGTAGTCTTTTGTCTGATACATGGAATGCAAATATTTTCTCCCAGTCTGTATTGTGTATTTTCATCCTCTTCATATATGCTTTTGTAGAGCAAAAAGGTTTTTGTAATGAAGCCCAATTTATCAATGTTTGCTTCCATGTATTGTGCTTTGGGTGTTAAGTTCAAGTACTCTTTACCTAGCTCTATATTCTAAAGATTTTCTTTTTTGTGCAAAAGTTTCATAATTTTGCATTTACCTCTAAGTCTGTGGTCCATCTTGATTTAATTTTTGGGTAAAGTGTGAGATTTAGGCTCAGGTTCATTTTGGTTTGGGGCCTATAGATGGCTAATTGCTCCAGTGCCATTTGTGGAAAAGCCTATCCTTCTCTCATTGAACCACTTTGCACCTTTGCCCCCGTGGGGCATATTTGTTTGGGTGTATTTATGGGTCCTCTATTCAGTTCCATTGGTCTATATGTCTCTCTCTCTCTGCCAATACCAAACTATTCTGGTTACTGTAGATATATCATGGGCTAAACCATGAACACAGTACACCTCTCCATTTTTTGTGTCTTCTTTTATTTCTTTCATCAGAATATTGCAGTTTTGAGCATATGGATCCTACACATTGTTTTAAATTTACCTAATTCATTTTCTTTGGAGTGGTTTTAAGTGGTATTATATTTTTAATTTTGGTTTTCTTCTGATTATTCTTACTATATAGAGATTTGATTGATTTTTGTGGGGTTATCTTGACCCTGAAAACTTGCTGAACTCATTAGTTCTAGGAGGTTTTTGTCAATTCCTTGGGATTGTCTATGTAGACAATCATGTCATCTGAAAATAGGGACAGATTTTTTTTTCCTTTTTAATCCGTATGCTTTTTATTTTCTGATACTATGTTGAATAAGAGTGGTGAGAGTAGTCATCTTGCCTTGTTCCTGATCTTAGAGAGAAAGCATTCAATCTTTCACCACGTTTAGGCTTTTTAAGATGGTGTCATTTCCTTGAATTGGGGTTTTTCTAAAGGACTTTCAGAGGAAGTTCCTTGACCTGTACATCTTGTGAGATGAGGAACGGGACATCTCATCTCACACATGTCGTATTTCCCAAGCTACGTTGACACGAGCCTCTCTGTGCTCACTGCCTCACACACTCTCTGGTCCATTCTACTGATTTTCCCGAGTTCTGTGAGTCAGGCTCTCCTCAGCAAGAGCTGGACCCACCAGCTGCAGACAATTCTCAGACTACTCTGTTTTTGTTGCAGTGGAAGAAAAGAGAACAGTTTCTTTCCAGACTCTTACCTGTCTTGTTGGAAATCTCCCTCACTGGGCACAGGGCATAGTCAAAGCAGCGGATGGGCTCCATGTCCCAAATAGTTCCCTAAATCCAGAGATACAGCTTGGAGAACACTCAGAGCTGGGAGCCTGAGCAGTAACGGGAGAGGAGAGTTCACGAGGGACTTAAATAACACAGGTGTGAAATTTACTCCTGATACATGTTCAGAAGAAGGGGAAATTAGCAACCAACTAATGTCAGTCAGTGTTGATGGTAATTGTGGAACTTAATGCAAAGTGCCTGTGTGTGTTCAAATTGTACAGATGTGAGGGAAGAGCCCACAAGACTGAATATTGTGTCAGGAAGTGATTTCAAATTACATCTAAATAAATCGTGATTCAATGGCCAATAAGTCTACTGTAAAATTTTTAGTGAATTATAAAAGGACTTTAATAATTCATTGACGCACACAATCTTTGTGACTGTTCAATTTGGTGTGACATTTTATTATAATAGGTTCCAAATATTACAAAACTTTGAAACTTATACTTGGACAAATTTTCTTTGCTTTTCAAATTAATAGTTTCTTTTAAAGAGAGCAAACACTGTTTCGTTCATACAAGTGGTGTACAGACTGAGCTAAAGAGACAGAAAATTATCATTAGATTTATTCCACTTCCTCTTCTTTTGAGAATTTATATTTATGTGAATTTTAACCCATTGGCCATAAATCCATGCTCACTCTATCCTCTCTTCAGGGACGGTGAACTCTTGGTCCATTGGTGCTCCAGGGATAAACTCTCCCACTTTCACCATAACTTCAAGATTATTGAGGAAAGTCACATAGTTCAAAATATCATATTTTACCTCAGGGTTTTTTTTTCCTCATCTATAAACACGTAGTCATCCACATTGTTCTTGCAACTTATGTTCTTCAGAAAGGCATGGAGCCGATTGGAAAGAGAAGTCTTGATATGGATTTCTCAAACGTGGGGCTCAGAGTGGTATGATCCTAGGAGGCTTAGCTTTGTGGGTCCTTGTGAGCTGAGGTTTGGAGCAGTTTTAGAAACTCATAAGTCTCTGTACCAGGAAGGGTCCTTAGGTGACTCCAATGTTGGAATCTCATAGGCCTCAGTCATTGATTCTACAATCAGGACAACCTCAGAACTAGAGAATGTTATCCTGAGACAAATTCAAATTTTAAGCTAGTTTAACCGTGGAGTTCTAAGACTGTAAAGAAGGATGCAGTCCTAGAGCTCTTCTAGGCCAAGAGCATAATTTGAGGAAATGGAGAGTCAGAGATATTTAGTGACTTACCCAGTAGCAAACATTTTTAGTAGCATGTCTAAGACAAAACCAGTTCATCTCCTCCATGCCCTCACCCCTCCCACTGACAGAATTCTCTGCTCTACACTCAGGGCTTAGAACACTAGAGGGCAAAGAAAGGTCATCACTGAATATTTGTGGAAAAACTGATTTATGGTGTTTCCTAATCCAGTGTTCTTTCCTCTTCACTTCTTTTGGTTGAGGTAACAGAAAATCACATTAGCTAGCTTAAACAAAAAGGGGACCCTAAAATAAATCTGATGGGGTGTCTCATAGATCCAAAGGCAGGGATCACAATGGTACCAAGACTCTCTCTGCTAATCTCTTATCTCTGATTTTTTCTGAATGTTCTTTAAATTTCCTTATTTAAGTTTGTCTCTTTCTGTTTCCCAGACTACCTGTTGGATTATGGATGCACACAGCTCTCGTATTTACACCTTCTCCATTACAGAGATTAACTTGACTTTTGGGAATTTCAATGCTAATTTGAAATTCTTATGAGAAGGACTTCTACTGGTGCAGATTGCTGAGTTGTCCTCCCCTACACCAAGTGGAGTCAAACTGTACCAACACAGTCAATGTAACCATTGGGGAAATGCAATTATAGGTGTCCAATAAACTACAGTGTACCCCAACCCTAAAAGAATGAAGCTCTAGTGTGTGTGTTGAGCATGTCACTGGGTAGACTCAGGTCACATCTCCAGGGGACCGGGACATGAAGCAGGTACTCACAAGTATGAAACAAATTAGGCATCAAAACCATTGTAAACTAGCCCAGTGACCAACAAGAAGCATACAGTTGCCTGGGATGCATTAGAAATGTTCAACTAGATGTTTTATATGGGATCAGATTTACCTCAGAGCTAAGGCAAATCTGTCATTTCATCCACAAAGGAAGCCTTTGGAAGGCTTGTCCTGATGTATGAGATATCATGTGCTTTCTCTCCAACAAAAGGTGTCTATTTTTTGGTATCTACAGCTTCGTATGGATATTACTAAGGCCTCACTGGACTGCATTCTAAGTAATAAGTGTGAGATAAAAAACACACAACCTCTACAAAATACAGCCATCTCCTACTTTTATGATTGCTTCAAAATGACTAGCTGAAACTGAATTTATGCTGAAATTACATCTTGCTGCTCATATAGATATCTTGTGCTCTGGGAGCAGGGGAAGCTCTATTAGTCACCAAGGAAAGCAACATCTTTCCTGAGGTGTTGACACTGGGCAGAAGAGAGAAAGTCACAGCTAAGACCAAGTAGGTTACTTTTAGAAGAGAAATCTAGCATTTTCAAAATAAACCACAATGAACCCAGGTGGTCCCAGCTCTCAGCTATGTCTGATGCTTAGGACCCCATTTCCAAGGAAATCTTATGTTCAAATGATGAGTCACTCGGTTGCCTTCAACTCTTATTGGTTCCATTTCTGGTCTGATTAGGAACATGTCATGCAGAGCCCAGCCCACAGCATACACAGCACTGTAGACAATGTAACTCCGTGTAGACATGGTCACTGCAAAGTACTGCAGGGGAAGCAAGTCCAAAGAAGCACTTGGGGAGCATTCGTCCTGCTCTACTGGTGCAGCCACCTTTGAGACTCAAAATCTGAGTACCAAAAACTCTTAAGAAAAATGTTCTATGGATATTTAGAAGGATTGACCCTATTGAGGAATGTCCCAAATCTGGAAATATCACTTACCTGATGAGAGAATATCAGAGACCCACGAAAGGTATAACCATGATGAAATGTGGGCCTCAGAGTCACATCCCAGCGAGAGGAGATGACCCACACCTTTGTAGGTATCAAAGTAACAGGCTGTGAATATCTCATGATCATCAGGGAATCTGTATCTCCACGAATGATGGTCACTGTAGCTGATGATTCTATGAACTTACTCATGGGATTATCAAAGGCCTCCTCATGTCATCTCTCATGGACAGGGATCTTCTCTGAAAAACCTACACAGATTCCATTGTTGACCAATCTGCTCTCAGATCTGAGAGAAACTTTTCACTTCTCACATCATCTGAGGCAGCAAGTCCTACCCAGGTCCATCCAAAATGCAGCATCAGTTGTACCATTCCCTGGGGCAAGGAAGAGTCCTTGGGAGCCGTCTGACAAAGGGATGGATACTGAACTTTGTCACTCAGAATGAGATCAAAGGGGCCATAGGTAACCTGAATAGAAAGAAACCCACTCCATTTTGGATTTAAAATAAAAAGAATTTGATTGTAATGAAATAAAAGCATCCCACATTGATCTTTCTCCTAAATAAATAATAAGTATTGTGGAATTCAAAATCAATTAGCCAACAGAGGAGGAAATTCAGGTCACCTCAAGCCCTGGTCCTTACCCTTCCTTATGGAACTCAAGTGCTGACAGACAGAATGCCCTGATGTTACCAGTGTTTGCTACAGTTCATGTGAAGATGGGCCAGGTTGACTTAATGAATTTTGGTTTCCTCCCTGTGTTTTCACTTTTACCTCTAACTTTCCCCAAACTCTTCCTCAAAGAGAGAGACTTATGATTATAGTCATGTCTTAACTGTGCTATTTAATGGGGAATGTATCAATTCAGTTTGTTCCTTTCACATGTTGGAGGCTCTGAACTGCCATCACCCGTGGGAACTTGCAGAGCTCAAATAGTGCCTCCATCTGAAGAGAGGGATGATGTGTTCCCTCCAGTAGTAACTGCTGACTTGGCCTGGCTTTGGCAGCTGTAATTGGGGATGGTCAGATCACCTCCAGATACCACCTCAGGGAGCTCTCCAAGGTCCTAATATCACTGGGCTAGGCATTGTAGATATGGAATCCCAGAGAAGTGTTGGGCAAAAGATCAGGGTCCCTGTTGATCTCCACAGCAAATTCTAGAACCAGAACCTGCTGGTAGTGTTTATGAAGCCACCTGCAGGGAAAGGAGAGAATCACCAATCCACTCTGGACTTTGAAGGACGTGTTGCCTTTTTTTAAGAGCAGTTTTACATTCACAGCAAAATTGAATAGAGAGTACAGAGAGTTCTCATATAATCCCTGCCCCCACACATGCATAGCCTCCCCCACTATCGACATCCCTAACCAGGGTGGCACATTTGTTATAATGAATGAACCCACATTGATATATCATTATCACCCAAAGTCCATAGTTTACATTTGGGGTCACTCTTGGTGTTGTACATTCTCTGGATCTTAACAAATTTATAATGACATGTCTCCATCATTACAGTATCATACAGAGTAGTTTCACTGTCTTAAAAATCCCCCATGCTCTCCCTATTCATCTCCCCCTACCCCCTAACCACTGATCTTTTTACTGTCTCCATAGTTTTGCCTTTTCAAGAGAGTCATGTAGTTGCAATCAGAGAGTATGTAGGCATTCCAGACTGGCTTCTTTCACTTAGTAATATTCACTTAAGTTTCCTCCATCTATGTTCATGGCTTGATAGCTCCTTTTTTTTAGTGTTGAATAATATTCCATTGTCTGGACGGACCACAGTTTATTTGTCCATTCACCTACTGAAGGACATCTAGGTTGCTTCCAAGTTTTGGCCATTATGAATAAAGCTGCCCATCTGCATGTTTTTTATGGACATAAGTTTTCAACTCTTTTGAGCATGATTGCTGGATCATATAGTAAGAGCATGTTTACTTTTGTAAGATACTGCCAAACTGTCTTCTAAAGTGGCTGTACCATTTTGCATTCCCATCAGCAATGAATGAGAGTTCCTATTACTCCACATCCTTGACAGCATTTTCTAATTAGAAAAATACTTCTAATTGGCAATGTCCTCAGACTAGGAGGTTCCAAGCCCTGCTACCCCACAGACACACCAAGTCAACAAAAATATACCAAAAAAGCATTCTGAGAACTCTAGAAACCAGTTAAGAAGCTGCAGCTACCAAGAGATGCATAAACAAGAAAATGCATTACTCAAATTGGTAGAAAATTTTGTAGCATTTTCCTCACCCTTTACCAACCCCCACTCCAGTATACTGTGGTGTGCTTGAGAGGAAGCCACCCAATTCATGATTTGTCCCTCAGGATGGATGAAAAAGACTAGAACTTGATTGCAATGTTCTGTCCAGGCACTGCCTGAGGGACTGGCTTCTCCTTTCCTGACCTGGAGCACTGATGGGAATCACAGAATAGTTTGGATACCACATTAGAGGCTGCTGAAAGTGGCAGTGGGCACCATAGCATGTTAGAACTGCAGGAGGTCTGCAGTTCCCTGGGTTCCTGGGGGCAAGAGATTACAGTGGAGGAATACAAGAGAAACCAAAGCTTCTAGGAAGAAGCATGGATGAGACTCTTAGGGAAATTAAGACATTTAAAAGCAGCCATAAGTACGGGTAACTGGAATAACACAGGCACTGGCCCAGGGAAGACAAGCCCCAGGGAAGGTTTTGGAGCACCCTGGGTCTTTAAGATGGGCTGATCAGTGAAGATCTTCCCCTGCACAAAGTAAGTCCATAAAGACTAGAACAGGGGGCTGTTTCTTCAAATGCCTGAATCTCAACAAAAGATCACAAAGTACACAAAGAGACAGAGACACATGGCCCATTCAAAAGAACAAATAAATCTCCAGAAATCAACTGTAAAGAAATGCAGGCTTCTGACTTACCTGACAAAGAATTTAAGACAACTATCTTGAGAACACTGACAGACTTGGGCAAACAACTAAATGGAATCAGGAAAACAAGGCATGAACAAAATGAGAATACCAACAAAGAGGCAGAAACCAAAAAAAAAGAATGAAACAGAAATTCTGCAGCTAAAAAATACAATAACTGACATAAACGTAAAATTCACTAGAGGAGTTCAACAGAACACTTGATCAGACAGAAGAAAGAAACTGTGAATTGAAAACAGTTAATTTGAAATTTTCAAGTCAGAAGACCAAAAAGAATGAAGAAAAGTGAACAGAGCCTCAGGGACTTGTGGGACAGCACCAAGCAGGTCAGTATACACATATGGGTGTCCCAGAGGAGAAGAGAGAAAGGAGCAGAGAGCTTATTTGAAGAAATAATGGCCAGAAACTTTCAAAATTTGAGGGAATAAATGGATACTCAAATACAAGAAATTCAACAAACTCCATGTAAGAGGAACCAAAGAGACCCACACCAGGATATACTACAATCAAACTGTCAAAAATCAAAGAAAAAGAGACTCTTGAAAGCAGCAGAGAAAATTGACTGGTCATGTACAAGGGATGCTCTATAAGATAACTGGCAGACTCATCATCAGAAACCTTGCAGGCCAGGGGCCAGCTCCGTGGCTGACTGGTTAAGTTTGCACACTCCGCTGTGGCGGCCCAGGGTTCGGATCCTGGGTGCAGACATGGCACCGCTCGTCAGGCCACATTGAGGTGGTGTCCCACATCCCACAGCTAGAAGGACCGGCAACTAGGATATACAACTGTGTACAGGGGGTGTTGGGGAGATAAAGCAGAAGAAAAAAAAAAGATTGGCAACAGTTGTTAGCCAAGGTGCCAATCCTTAAAAAAAAAAAAAAAGAGGAAGATTGGCAACAGTTGTTAGCCCAGGTGCCAATCTTTAAGAAAAAAAAAAGAAGAAGAAAGCTTGCAGGCCAGAAGGCAGAGTGATGATATATTTATAATGCTGTGTGGGGAAAAAACTGTCAACCAAGAATACTATATCTGGCAAAACTGATCTTCAAAAATGAGAAGAAATTATAATTTTCCAAGATAAAGAAAAAGTAAGAGAGTTCATTACCACTAGACCTGCCCTACAAGAAAAGTTAAAAAGAGTCCTTCAAGTAGAAACAAAAGGATACTAGACAGTAATTTGAAGCAACAAGGAAATATAAATTTCTCCAGTAAAGGTAAATATATGGATAAATATAAAACCTATATTATTGTAATTTTGGTTTATAACTCCACTTTTAATTATTTTATAGGGTTTAAAAGACAAAAACACTAAGCATAACTATAACTATTTTATGGGTACACAACATATGAAGGTGTAATTTATCATATCAATAACATAAAATAAGGGTGGAGCAATAAAGAAGTAGTTTTGTATTTGATTGAAGCTAAATTGTTATCAGTTTAAAATAGACTGTTAAAATTTTAAGACATTTTATATAATCCCCATAGTAACTATAAGGAAAATATCTATAGAGCATACACAAAAGAAAATGTGAAGGGAATCAAAGCATGTCACTGTAAAATATCAACCAAACACAAAGAAAGGCAGTAAGGGAGAAAAAAAGATATAAAACATACAGAAAACAATTCAAATGGAAATAGGAAATGCTCCTCTATAAGTAATTACTTTAAATGTAAATGGATTAAACTCTTCAGTCAAAAGACACACATTAGTTGAATAGATTGACAAACAGGATCCAACTATATGCTATCTACAAGAGACTATCTTTAGATATAAGGACATACATAGGCTGAAAGTGAAACAATGCAGAAAGATAATCCATGCAAATAGTAACCAAAAGAGACTGGAGCTGGATAAACTAACATCAGACTAAATGGATTTTAAGTCAAAGGCTATTACAAGAGACAAAGGACATTACATAATGATAAAAGTCAATCCCTCAAAAGATATAATAATTGTAAATATATATGCACCAAACATAAGACCTCCAAATATATGACACAAACATTGATAGAACTGAAGAGAGAAATAGACATCTATAATAATAGGAGGAGACTTCAATACTGCACTTTTTTTTTGCCTTGAGCTAACGTTTGTGCCAATCTTTCTCTATTTTTCAGTATGTGGGCTGCCAGCACAGCATGGCCGCTAACAGAGTGATGCAGGTCTGTGCCCAGGAACCAACACTGGGCTACTGAAGCAGAGCACACTGAACTTAACCACTAGGCCACCAGGGCAGGCCCAGTACCTCGCTTTTAATAATGGATAGAACAACCAGACCGAAGATGAGTAAAGAATAGAAAACCTTAACAACACTATAAACAATTGAAGCTAACAGACATGTACAGAACACTCGACCTAACCACAGTAGAATACACATTCTTCTCAAGTGCACATGGAGCATTTGACAGGACAGGCCACTTGTTAGGTCACTAAACAAGACAATAAGCTTTAAAAGATTGAAATCATACAAAGTGTCATTTCTAATCACACTGGAATGAAACTAGAAATCAATAATAGAGGGAAAACTGGAAAATCCACAAATATGTGGAAATTAAACAACACACTCCTAAACAACCAATGGGTCAAAGAAGAAATCACAAGGAAAATTGGAAAATACTTTGAGAAAAATAAAAATGGAAACATGACATACCAAAATTTACAGAATGCAGTGAAAGTAGTGCTGAGGGCAATTTATAGGTGTAAACACTTACATTTAAAAGAAGAAAGGTTTCAAATCAACAACCTAACTTTGTCCCTAAGGAGCTAGAAAAAGAAAGAACAAACTAAATCTACAGCTAGTAAAAGAAAAAATAATAAAGATGAAAGCAGAAATAAATAAAATAGAGAAGAGAAAAACAACAGAGAAAATCAATGAAACCAAGAGTCGTTTCTTTGAAAAGATCAACAAAATTGACAAGTTTTTACCTAGATTGACAAAGAAAAAAGAGAGAACACTCAAATGACTAAAATAAAAAATGAAAGGGGGACATTACAACAGATTTTACAGAAATAAAAAGGATTATAAAAGAATACCATGCATGAGAATAAACCAAGTAACCTAGATGAAATGGATCATTTCTAGAAACACACAACATATTAAAACTAAACTAGGAAGAAATAGATAATCTGAACAGAGCTATAACTAGTAAGGTGATTGAATCAGTAATCAAAACCCTCCCAAAAGGGCAGTGACATCAGCAACATAGCCAAGTATACATTCCTTGTTCATATTCTCCCCTTAACAACAATAATTTGGTGTCCATCCACCGACAACAGTGCCTTGTGGAAGCTTTGGGATCCAGGTAGGAGACTGTGAAACTCCATGCAGTTCAAAGCTGAGGAGAGCCATTTTGAGAAGGCAGGCTCATAACCAGACATCTGACTCACCAACAGTGGTCCCCACCACAGAAAAGGATACAGCTCCATCCCCCTGAGAACTTGGCTACAGCCCCACTTGGCTTTGAATCTGTCACCAGTACCATAGATCAAGGGACTCATCCCTATGTCAGGTAATAGACATATGGACCTCGGTTCTGGCTGTAGACCCTAAAGGGGCCAGTAAACTGACTACTGCTTCTTTCGGCTATGGTTGGGAAGCCTCTGGAGGTAAGCCCACCAAACCTGGTCATACTGTATTTTCTTAAAGGGCCTGGTAACTAGGCTCCAGCCTATCCCAGCTGAAGTCTGCAAATAGTCCTGCTGGCACAGGGACCCAGTGGGAGATACTCCCAGGTCCTGTGTCCCCACTATAAATTCAGAAGAAGATCCATACTTCTGAGGACTGAGCTACAGCCCTGTTTGGCTTGGTATTGCCACAAGCACTGTGTGCAAAGGGACTGGGGAGTAGTGACACCTCCCCAGGTAAGAAGTATACAGAACTTGGCCCTGGCTAGGGACCCTGAAGTGGCCTGTGACCTGGCTCCAGCACCTCTCAGCCGTGATCCAGGAGTCCCTGGGGGTAAGCCCACCAAACTCAATTGGACAGGAGATTCAAACATGTGGAAATTAAACACACATTCCTTAACAATAAATTGGTCAAAGAAGAAATCAAAAGAAAAATTTAAAAAATCTTGAAACATTTGAAAACAAAAACACAACATACTAAAACTTATAGGATGCAACAAAAGAAGTTCTAAGAGGGACAACAAACACCTATATTAAGAAAAAAGAAAGATCTCAAATAAATAACCTAGCTATACACCTCAAGAAACTAGAAACATAAGAACAATCTAAGCCCAAAGTTAGCAGGAGAAAGGAAATAATAAAGATTAGAGAAGAAATAAAAAGAGACTACAAATGAAACAGGAAAATTAATGAAACTAAGCATTGGTAATTTGAAAATATAAACAAAATTGACAAACCTTTAGCTAGACTAAACAAAAAAAAAGAGAAAAGACTCAAATAAACAAAATTATAAATGACCGAGGAAACCTTACAACTGAGACCACAGAAATACAAAGGATCAAAAGAGGTTACTATCAACAATTATATGCCAACAAAATTGGATACCCTAGAAGAAATTAATAAGTTCCTAGAAACATACAACCTACCAAGACTGAATCATGAAGACACAGAAAATCTGAAGAGACCAATTGTGAGAAAGGAGGGTGAATCAGTAACCGAAACCTCCCAACAAAGCCCAGGGCCAGACGAGTTATATCAAACATCCAAAGAAGAATTGGTGCCAGTCCTTCTAAAACACCTCCAAAAATCTGAAGAAGAGAGAACACTCCAAAACATATTTATGAGACCAACATTACCTGATTCCAAAGCCAGATAAGGACACTACAAGAAAAGAAAACTACAGGCCAATATCCCTGATGAATATAGATGCAAAAATTTTCAGTAAAATACTAGCAAACTGAATTCAACAGTGCACTCAAGAGATCATACACCATGATCGAGTGGGATTCATCCCTGGGATGCAAGGATGGCTCAACACATGCAAATCAATCAATGAGACACACCACATTAACAGAATGAAACACAGAAATTATAGGACCAGCTCGACTGACACAACAAGCATTTGATGAAATTTAATATCCTTTCATGATAAAAGTTCTCAACAAACTGGGTAAAGAAGGAACATATCACAACATACTAAAGGCCATATACGACAAGCCCACAGCTGACATTGTACTCAACAGCAAAAGGTTGAAGACTTTTCCTCTAAAATCAAAAACAAGACAAGGGTGCCCACTCTTACCACTCCTATTCAACACAGTACTAACTGGAACAATTAGGCAAGAAAAAGGAATAAAAGGCAATCAAAACAGAAAGGAAGAAATAAAAGTGTCTTTGTTTGAAGATGTCATGATTTTATGCACAGAAAACCCTAAAGACATCAAAAAACTGTTAGAATTAGTGAACAAAAACAGTAAAGTTGCAGGATACAAAATAAACATGGGAAAATCTATTGCATTGTTATACAGTAACAATGAAATACCTGAGAAATAAAACAATCCCACTTATAGTAGCATGAAAAACAATTAAATATCTAGGAATAAACTTCACTAAGGAGTGGAAAAATCTGTACACTGAAAATTATATAACACTGATGAAAGAACTGGAAGAAGACACAGAAAGATACCCCACATTCATGAATTGGAAGAACTAATATCGTTAAAATATCCATACTACCCAGAACGATCTACAGGTGCAAAGCAACCAATATCCAGATTTCACAGGCATTTTTCGGAGAAATAGGAAAAATCTTAAAATTCATATGGAACCACAAAAGATCCTGAATACTAAGTCAGTTTTGAGCAAGAACACAGCTGGAGGCATCACACTACCTGATTTCAAATTATACTACAAAGCCATCAAACAATATGGTACTAGCATAAAAATAGACATATGGACTCATGGAATAGAAGTGAGAGCCCAGAAATAAACCCATACTTACATGGTCAACTAATTTTTGACAAAGGCATCAAGAATATTCAATGGGAAAATGATAGTCTCTTCAATAAATGGTGTTGGGAAACCTGGATATCACATGTAAAAGAATGAAGTTGTACCCTTTTCTTAAGAGGATACACAAAAATAAACTCCAAATGGATTAGAGACTTAAGACCTGAAAGCATTAAACTCCTAAAGAAAACACGGGGGAAAAGCTCTTCGACATTGGTCTTGGAAGTGATTTTTTGTATTTGACACCAAAAGCACAGACAATAAAAGCAGAAATAAACATATGGAGCTCCAGCAAACTAAAATGTTTCTGTACAGCACAAGAAACCATTAAAAAATGAAAAAGCAACCTATGGAATGGGACAAAATATTTGCAAAGCATTTCTTTGATACTGGATTAATATCCTAAATATATAAGGAACTCATACAACTCAATAGCAAAAAAACCCAAATAACTCAATTTAAAAATCAGCAAAGAACCTGAATAGACATTTTTCCAAAGCAGACGTACAAAAGTCTAATAGGTATATGAAAAAGTGCTCAACATCACTAATCATGAAGGAAATGCCAATCAAAACCACGATGCAATATCACCTCACAACTGTTAGGGTGGCTATTATCAAAAAGTCAAAAGATAAGTGTTGGCAAGGATGTGGAGAAAAGGGAACCCTTACACACTTGGTGGGAATGTAAATTCGTACAGCCACTACAGAAAATAGTATAGAGGTTCTTCAAAAAATTACAAATAGAACTAACTGTTAAGCTGTTAAGCTTGCACCTTCCGCTTCGGCAGCCCGGAGCTCACCGGTTCGGATCCCAGGTGTGGACCTACACACCGCTTATCAAGCCATGCTGTGGCAGGCATCCTGTATATAAAGTAGAGGAAGATGGGCGCACAGATGTTAGCTCAGGGCCAATCTTCCTCAGCAAAAAGAGGAGGATTGGTAGCAGATGTTAGCTCAGGGCTAATCTTCCTCAAAAAAAACCACAGAACTACCATATGATCCAGCAATCCTGTATATCCAAAGGAAATAAAATTACTATCTTAAATAGATATCTGTACTCCCATGCTGAATATTACTCAGTCTCCAAAATGAAGGAAATCCTGCCATTTGCAACAAGATGGATAAACCCAGAGGACGTTGTGCTAAGGGAAATAAGCCAGGCACAGAAACAGAAATTCCGCATGATCTCACTTGTATTTGGAATCTAATAAGGTCAAACACATAGTAACAGAATGCAAAATGGTGGCTTCCAGGGGTGGGGGACTGTGGAAAATGGGGAGATGTTGATCAACATTCAGCTATAAGATGAATAAATTCTAGAGACCTTACCGTACGGCATGGTGACTGTAGTCAATAATCACGTGTGGATACTTGAAGTTTGTTAAGAGAGAAGATCTCGAGTGTTCTGACCACACACACACAAAGACAACTATGTGAGGTGACGGGTATGTTATTTAGCTTGATTGTTACAACCATTTCACAATGTATACTGTATGAAAAATCACATTGTACACCTTAAATATATAGAATTTTTATTTGTCAGTCATACCTCAATAAAGTTGGAAAAAATAAAGTAAATAAATAAATCTAAGTATAAACAAAAAACACACGTACTAGTGGAAAACGTGGGAAACCTTACTCAAAATCCAGAAACTCTTTTAGAATATTGATAAATCCATCCATGTAAAACTTAAAACATCACAACAAACTTTTGCATTCATACAGAACCGTAAGTAGAGTGTAAGCGCAAATGAGAAACTGGGATAAATATTTTCACTCTATAACACAAAGGGCTAATGTCCACAATATATAAAGAGCTCCTGAAAACTGAGAGGAAAAACTTAACGACATATTAGGAAAAAGTGGGTAAAATAAATATTTCATAGAAAAAGTACAAATGGCCCATGAACATATGAAAAAATGCTTAAACTTACTCATGATTAGAGAAATGAAAATTCAAACTACAGTAGGAAAGTATTTTTCACTCATCACACTGGAAAAAGAAAGATCTGACATTAAATGCTATTGGCCAGGCTGTAGAGAAACAAGTACACTTACACATCGCTAGGGAGGATGCAAAATTATAAAGACCCTATGAGGAGAATTTGACTCTCTCACAAAATTACTTTCAATTTATAATTTCACCCAGTTCTTCTACTTCTGAGGTTTTATCCCAAAGACACCCTGGCAAAAATAAGAGATGGCATATGCACAAGGTTATTCCTGATAGCATTATTTGTAAAAGCAAAATATTTGAAACAAACTCAACCTTGTTAAATGAATGACCTTACAACCACACAATGGAATATGCAGCATGCACCTGAAGAAGGAATTAAGAAAGCCTGAGAAAATTCATATGGATTGATTTCCAGGATATATTTTTAATTGAAATAAGAAAGATGCAAAACAGTGTATATAATATCACTTTTTGCATAAAAAGTGGCAAGTAGGATAAGAATATATATGCATATTTGCTTATTTTGGGAAAAAGAAACTGCCAGAATAATAAGCTAATAAAAATGGCTACCGTAAACTGAGAGAGAGATCAGAGTGGAGGGAACAAGAATGGAAGCGTGATGCCTCTGAATAAATCTTATGTAGTTTTGATTTTAGAATTAGTTCTATGTTATAAACAGTCAAAAAATTAAATTATATGAAAAATGAAAACAATCAAATTCTTAAAGTTTGGGGAAAAAAACTGAAGCAAATGAACCTAATTTTTATCAAGTTGGTATCATGACTACACACACAAAAAAGGCCTATTCAAGTCATTTTAGAATACAGACAGTACATCTTTACACTTTGAGACAGTACCTCGCTAGTGTAACATATTCTAAGAAGAAAGGACTTCAAAAAAATATGTATATATTTTGGGGGCCTGGCCCAGTGGCCCAGCAGTTAAGTTTGCACATTCTGCTTCAGCAGCCCGGGTTTGGATCCCAGGTGTGGACCTATGCACTGCTTGTCAAGCCATGCTGTGGCAGGTGTCCCACATATAAAACAGAGGGAGATGGGCACAGATGTTACCCCGGGCCACCAAAGCAGAGTGTGTGACCCTATCTGCTACACCACTGGGCCAGCCCCAGAAATATTTTAAACATTCTTCATTAGTCTTATTGTTTGAAGTGGTATTGGTATTTTCATTTTTAAAACACTTTTATGTCATTATAAAATAAAGCAAGTAGGTACGTATTTTAATACTGTTTGGAACCGATTGTAATACTTCAGGTAAATATCTTGATGTTGTTAGGAATAATTTTTCATTGTAAGAAAAATGTTAGATTATAAAATTAAAAAGTGAATAAAATCTGATAATGTCAAAATTGACTTTAAAATCTCAAATATGAACTTGTGATTTCTTTTTTCTTATTTAAAAAAAGACATAGCCTACCTCTACTCTGAAAAGGCACAGAGCAGTAACAATCCAATAGTAACGAGACCCCCCCCCACCCCAGCACCTAGGATGTGTCCTCTGTATATCACTCTTCACAAAAAGGTGCCAAGGGTCTTTGGAGAAAAACTGCATCCAACTGCGGAGCAGCAAAGGCCAGAGCCTAGTGCCGAGGGGTGAAGGGTGGGGCGTGGGATTAACAACTGACTTTACATCAACAGAAAGAAGGGACAGGCAGAGATAGTGGTGACGGATGTTGACAATCACTCAATTATATGACAGACAAATGAATTATGATATATAGGTGTCGACCTCACAAGTAAAATAGCCAGTTACCTTACCAGCATAATGAGTTTATTTGGGAATATCAGAGGAAATACAACTGGGACACGCAAACTATGGCAAACCACAGGCAAGTCTGGAGAACAAAGGAGAGAGGCCGCTTTTATGGAGGAAAACGGAAGTGGGGAGAGGCGGGGTTGCTTTGAACAAAAGTCCATCGCAGGAGACCAAGAGTTCAGGGCGGTGACGGCTGTCTCGGCTGAATGCGGCGGGTTCTCACTGGCTGGGTTGCAGCAGTTTCTCATTGGCTGGGTTGCGGCAGTTTCTCATTGGCTGGGTTATGGCAGTTTCTCATTGGCTGGCT